>NW_009940729.1:0-2166 GCF_000696875.1 Nestor notabilis
GGCTGACTTCTGCGAGGGCACCTTGCCCTACTCCTATAACCTGTGCGTGGCGCCGGGACTCCTCGAGGCCTCTTGGCCGCCGCCGCCGATGCCCATCCTGCCCACGGAGGAGCTTCTCGGTGGGGAGCCCTGCGAGAATCGGAGTCTGACCAGCAGCACCGGTGCTGGAAAGCCGCCCGCGGAGCCCGACGCACCGCAGGTACGTCCTCTATTAGTTTCTTTTCTCGGGCTCGTTCCGAACATTCTGGTGGCATGTGGGCTGTTGCTTTTCGTTGCTCTGCCAGTGGAGATGGGAAGCTGCCCGTCTTTGTTTCTAGGGAAGAATTAAACTACCCTGTGCATATGCTGTTTTGGCAGCAGGCACTGTGAACGGGCATTTTCGGCACGTTACCCGCTGTCACAAGCGTAGACCCGGTGAAAAGTCCCTTGATGTCATTTAGCTCTTGGGGGATTAATTTTGCCCAGGCATTATTTGTTGGAATTTCTTGTGCATTTTTTTTCCTTCCCATTTTTTTCCCTAGTATTCTTATTCTGCCTTTTTATACAGGGATTAAGTCACGTTCTGTCTTTGATAGACTAATTTCTTTCTTTACTCCCCCCTTTCCTAAAGTGCTGTACTTTGTGAAGGATTTGCTTTCTGCCTGATTTTATTTTTTTTTCCTTTTAATGAACCTTGAGAGCGAGTGCGTTTGCATCGCTGCCTGCTGCTGAGTTATTCTAGAACGGCAGCCCCTAGCCCTAGGCAGAAGTGTCAGTTTATAACGAAAGATTCCCAAGTGGTGATGGGAGAAGTGAGATCTGTTTGCTAACTCTGCACACCCGGGGTAGAGTAAACGGGGTGACGCTTGATATTGTTGATGTTTCCTTCCTGATCACTTTTTGCCGAAACGATAGTCTTGGACATGGTTCATGCTGTTTTCCAAAAGCAATGAGCGTGTGCTTACCGGAATTGAGCAGTTACAGATTGTTCCTCACTAGTTAATGTTTCTGTTTTCTGTTGTGTGCCCTGCCACCTTTCAGAGAAATAGCAGAAAGGGTAAGTTCTATCGGGATTTTGCTCTTTGTGCAGTTACTGTTCATCCCTTTTCCCTGGTGGTAGTTGCCTCTTCTTTACCGACTTTGATCAGTCTTCCATACGCAGGTGAAGGTGTAGTATGTGATCTCAAAATAACAAAACCGAACCATATGTCGGACCCTGTCCTCTTTTCCTCTGCTCATTTCCCGGAGATTCATGGAATAAACTAAGAAGTTCGGTGTGTCGGCCACATACACGGCAATTAAAAAGGGAAATTACCCATTCAAGTATTTAAACTTTGCTTTTCCAGTCGAATATTGGGAATAATCGGTTTAAAAGAAAAACGTGACTTTTATAAGAAACGTCTTATAACGTAAAAACGTTTATGAGAAATCCTACAAAATTTGTCGCAAGAGCAAAGGCAGAGGTACCTGTTCTGGTTCTTAGTCCACTCGAACATTTAAATATCTCATCTCTGGCAGGGCTGGTGGTGTAGTGAATATGAAGCTTGTTCCACATGAACAGAAGTATTTAAAACAAACTTCCCACCACCTGGGTTAATGAGCTGAATTATTCGAGAGAGATAGGAAGGGATGTGTATGATTACTGAGGCTGAAATCTCAGAGACCGTTTTCTTTTGCTCTCCTTGTACCAGTCGTTCAGTAACAAAGGCTAGAAAATTTAGTGTTGGAGATTATGCTTTTAGACTGATAGGAAAACTCCAAGAATATTCTTCATGTTAAAGTAACAAAAAGAATTTTACTTTACATATACAGCCATCCCACTTCATTATCCTGGGCGGTAGAAATCCCCGGCCTACGGGTCATGGAGGAGCTCGTCTTCAGGGCACCCGAGGCAGGAGATCACCTCTGGCCGGGACCCGATGGCAGCTCCTTGGTTCCTCGCCGTCCCGGCGAGCTAGCCGTGAGCAACGCTGGGCTCGCAACGCCCGGTGCCTGCAGTGCCGAGAGGAGGCTGCGGGCGCCGCTGTTGACCAAGGAGGAGCGAGAGGAAGGCTGGAGCGCTGCGGGCAGCCCCGCCCGCTGCAGCCCGGCTCTCTCGCTGGTTGTCTTGAGAGACCGGGCGGTTTGCGACCGTCCCCGCAGTGCAGAGCTGTGCTGTACCGTATCGGAGGGGCCGGCGGCAGCGGC
>NW_009940729.1:2364-2631 GCF_000696875.1 Nestor notabilis
GGGCGGCGAGAGATGGCAGCACCCGGGGACTAAAGCCAGTGCAGGAGTAAAAAGAGCCGGAAAAGTGGTGGTCGTCGGGGAGGTGTCTGTAGCAGTGCGAGGCCAGCGGTGCTGCGGCAGAGATGGGTGCGGCGGGGAGGCCCTGGGGCCGGCGGGAGCGAGCCCTGCTGTGGACTGTTCTGGTGGTGACGCTGAACACGGCGTGGGGACAGCTACAATACTCCGTTCCCGAAGAAGTGCCCAAAGGCTCGTTCGTGGGCGACGTGG
>NW_009940730.1:0-40504 GCF_000696875.1 Nestor notabilis
GGCCGGTCTCTGAGCTGTGTGGCGGCACTGCGCTGCCTCCTCTGGAAGCATTAGCTAGAGCGATTTGGTGTTTTATTAACAGCGACGGATGAAAGTTGGGATAACAAATAACCTTTGGCGTTGCCTCAGTGGTTGGTATCAGTTTCACAGGCTGCTGTTGCTGTCCCTGGCATCTTTTGTATTGGCTCAGACTTAGGCGCTGTCTGAGACTTCGCCCTGAGGTACGGCCGTTTCTCAAGGTCTTAGTGTGGGGTCGTGCTTGGACGGGAATTCAGCCATGCGCTGTGTTGTGCTGAAGGGTAATAAACCGAGATGAGCACGGCAGGAATAGGTTTTAAGGTACGCAACATGGAAGGCTTCGCTGAGGCAGAGAATGCGAGTGCACCAGGAGGTCTGGAAAAGCCTGTGGCTTTGGGGTACCCAGAAGGTCTGCCATGAGAGAGTCTGGGATGAGCCCCTTGGGACAGGCTGTTGTTCCCATAGGACTGCGTATCTGAGGGAAGAGCTCGTTCGTTCTGAGCGAAAATGCCTAAATCTGGGTGCTCCTGACTCCTTTGTGTTTTTCTTGTTGACTCTCCATTGTTTCCTGCTAGAGTAATGGAAAAGAAAAAAAAGTTACTCTTTATGCAGGTGGCCTCACTCGATGCTGATTATTAGTGTTTGCATGTGTGTGTATGGGTACACATATAGATGCATTAGTGCAACAGTGGCTCATCAAAGTTTCTCTGATAAGCAGGGACATAGGACTTGACTGTCACAAAGAATTAGACATTTCTGAAGGTACTAGCAACAGACTGCATTATTGGTGAAGATTTGCTCCCTTAATTTAATGTATTACTGGTTTCAGGCATGTCTTTTCAGATCCTGTAATGGAATGGAGAATTTTCAGCTTTAAAGTGCTTGTTAGAAACCAGAACTATTTGATAAATTATTTGGGTTATTCAGTCCTGGGCATGTGGCAGAAATGGTATAATTTTAAAAAATAACTGTTTAAAATGCTCTTGTGCAGCTTGTTTATTTTTTTTTTCAGTCATTTGCAGTGCAAGAGTAGTTTGGGCTAATTATTTAGGTATTTTTCTTGATTTCATGAAGATTTTTTTGTAATCTTGAAGAGAGACATCAGTTTCTACTATCAGCTGTGATACTGTAATAACCATTCTTTTGAGTTTGAACTTCTGCAAGCAAATATGTAACTATTCATTGTGATGAGGTGTGAATTTTAAATTAAGAATCTGGCTGCTTACAAATTAATGTGCTACTAAACACAGTTTAGGTAGACTTGGTTTCTTATCTTGACAGACCAAGCAGCAATGTACACAGCTGAGTGTGTATTCCAGTGAGCACAATTTTTTCAATAATTCCATTTTTCCCCAGCTCCTGTAATCTTTGTGAAAAATAATTTTTGGGAGCATGTTATCAGCATGCTCTAAGATACGCTGTTTTTCTCGTTGTGGATGCCTTCTGTGCAATATACCCTATAAAAGAGTATGTTTTCCAGTTAGATTTCATGAATGCTACTTGCTCGTTATAGAGAAGAAAGCCATGATTCCAGCCTGTGGTGTGACTTGGTAGAAGGCACAGGGAGAGTATTGCAAGACTGTTGATGAGAACGCCTTATTATCCTGTCTTAGCAGAATGAGGCAGATATACACTGCTTCCTAATTAAGAGTTTACTTTTTGAAAAAAATTCTGCCTTATACATGACCTATTGGGGCATAAGAATAACTGTGCTTTCCTCCTGATCTCCTTAGGTCTAAGTCTCAAGAAATAAGGTAAAAATAGAGCAGTTTTCAAGTATGGTGAGCTTTGAAGAACTTTTTGAGGCCAAGTTAGTTGTTTACACAGTCTTTTCTAAAAGGCTTTTGAGGTATTTGGTGAGTTCAACAAAAACCAGGTATGTCCGTCACGCACAGCTGAAGAATATTTCTGTGGAAGAGTCAACATTTTTAACTTGCTTCTGAAAAATACAATTAAAGAAATAACTAAAGGTGAGTTAAGTGACATGAGAGAGAAATAATGGAAGTATAGTTTCTCTCTTTAGTTGGTGTCAAAATCGGGCATCTCTATTGACTTCATACTACTTTTAACTGAGTTGATTCATGGTCCGGTAGCAATTCTGAACCTCGTGTGTGTGTGTGAGTGATACACTATATTTTAATCATTAGAAAGGCACATCCTAAAGCAGAGTAGTCTTGGCATTGGCATTTTTTAGCATTTTTTTGACATCAACTGCCCTGTCAACATACATGAAGGCTGCAAAAATTTGCTAAGTGTCATTTAAATGTTTCTGAAAATAATTTCCAAACACTTGTAGCATTCTAGCTGATTAAAAAAACCCAAAAAACAACCAACAACCCAGGCTGCATATTCCACTCCTCACAGAAAATTCTCTAATCAAATGCAAGGTAAGGTTCTGATTTCTCGTTTTCTTTTTGGAATCAAATCAAGTGACTATACCAGTGAGATCTTATTTAGAGAACAAAGCAGCATAATTTCCATAAAGCTTTAAAGAATTCAGAGCTTATTTAAGCATCATCCCATAAATGAAAGCATTTTGCTTTATCTTGCTTTTTATACCATCATATTAGGAAGAGTTAAAAATACTTTCATGTATTCCTGGAGCATTCTCAGAGCATGCAAACTTGATTCATGAGGGGTAAAATGAAACTTAAAGATGTGCTTTAAGAGCATGGAAAGTGTAATCCGACTGCTAGTAGGTATTAAGGGACCAGACTAGAGCTCATCTGAAGTAGTCACCCGTCCAATACGTATATAGTGTGGATGCTCTCTTAAGAATCAATTCTTTTGCCAACAGATTTGCTCCCATTCTGTTTACTCTTTGCTAATTCAGAACCTATAAGGCCAGTCTGAAAACTTCTGTATTGTGCAGAGAATGTGCGCTCCCTACAGATTGCTAGTAATCCTTTTCGCTAGGCAAAATTTTACCCCATACCAGTTACATCGACGTAAGTAATTTGATGCAGGTTGGCAGAGTGAAATAGCCAGTTCTGAGTACCAGATGTCAGTGCTCTGTGTGTGTTACTTTTGAGTATCTCGAGTATTTTGAGTACTTTTGAGCTAAGTTGCAGTAAATGAGAAATACTTCTCTGAATTACTGCTACATCACTTAAGATGAGACTTTTCTTTTTTTCAGATGGTGATAAAAAGGGAGTAATTTTCAATATTCTAATAAGCATAGACTTGCTTTTTACTGTTACAATATCCAAATAAAATGAGAAAATGGAAGCACTTTGAAAAATAAGTATTTTTTGCTTGGAGGAGATAAACTGAATGTAACTTTTGGATTTCTGATCTTTGCAACAGCTTGATTTAAACATGGATTGTTGAAATAGCATTCCAAGTTGAAGTATTTGTGTCTAATTTATGAAGTAGGAGTTGCTAACTTTGCAAGCTTGCTTTCCATTTTGAATATGAACTTTCTTCCTCGCTAGATTCCATCATTATTTATGTTCTGCAGAACAAGCAAATAATGTTCTCATTGATAACTATACAGTTTTGTTACTCCTGTCACATATAAAGGGTCCATCTCAGCAGAATTATTTTCATGTGATGGGTATAATATACTTAAGAGATTGTTTTTGCTACTGCTTGTAGCAGAAAAGAGCATGGCTTAATCTGAAGATTTTAGATATGCCTTCAGTGCCAGGAAAGATAAAAAGAGGTGTTTTTAAGCTGAACACATTTAATCCAGAGGCGCTGAGAGATAATAAACATGTAGCTTTAATGTCACTTTTACATTCACTTTTCAGAGAAGAAATATGTTTTCATCTAGGTGGAAATTGTGAATGCAGTTATTTTAAGATTCATGGAAGATTTCTGGCGTGCTGCAGAAAGTAAGACTACTCTTTTTAGTAAAAAAAAGTAATTAAAAGTTTCAGAGTTAAGAGCCAATGGACAATTTAATTTATTAATCATAAACACGAGTAGTTATCTCACTATTATATATTCTAGTGATTGTGGGTTTAGCAGAAAAGTTAAGCCAAGTGGTATTCTTTTGTTATAGCAGTGAAAGCATTTGTTGATCAATGGTGCCAAAAAGGGAGTTTTTCAATTTCTGACTCTGTAAAGATTCATCAAGAACTTTCTAAGACACGCTCCTTAAAATAGTGTTGTGAACATGTGGCTAGCATACTGACTGCTATGTTACTCTGAAAATAACATTGGTACAAAGTCAGTTTGTGTTGTATATTGAAAGTAGCTGTGGTTCAAACAAATTTTATCTTTCCAGAGGCTAAATCCAAAACCTTTTGAAGTGTTGTGAAAAATCAGACTAAAAAAAGAAATGCTGCAGCATTTCTGCACAGCTAGAAGTATAGTGTTCATGGGTCATGAGGGGTAAAGGAGGCAAAGGCTTGAGTCCTGTGTTTGTGTTGGTGTGAAAGGAGCTCAATCTGTTTTACATGTCCCAGGTGATCCAGATTATCAAGCTATTATCTTGACCCTTTACATTTTACCCCTTAAATAGAAATTTTCCTGGGTGGGAAAAGACAACTTATACATTCTTGTGTGAAGTTTCAGTTTTGATGTTCACGATCTTAAAGTAAAAAATATATTTGGAAAACTCCTACTGAAAGCATGGGATCTCCAGATGAAGAGTAGTTCTCTTGATGTCTTATACACTCGTGTTCACAGCTGAGAAGTACGTTTTGGTTTAGAAAGTTTATTGTATCTATTGCAAATGGTAGTAATCAAGAAGTGTATTGATCGGGCTGTCTTTTGAACCAAATGGATGCCTTTGCACTCCTTTCTGCCTTTGCAGTTGCTTTCTGAAATGTTAATTCAAGTTGTATAAGATCTGCATTTTTTGTTTTGAAGTAGTTTTAAACAGGATAAAATGTCATGTGAAATACATTTTCATTACAAGTAAAGCGCAAAAGGGGGCATCAAAAAAGAGAATTTCTCAGAGTTTGGGTTATAAGGGATGCTTCAAAAAAGTTGACTAAAGGAGTGAAGGTTTATTTAAATACATCTGAATGGTATAAATAATTTTCATGCTTAAGAGAATGTATTAAAGCCAGAACAAAGCAAGCCACAAAAAAAAGGTGGGGCGGGGGGAAGAAAGAAAAAAATACATGTAAAATAACAAGCTCATGCCTTTGAGTCCATATCATCACCTGTAGGAATCTTTTACAGCTGGATCACATGATATCTCCGATGCGTTTGCCACAAAACTGGTTGCATGGTACAGAGATAGAATAGTGAAGGCAAGACTGGAAGAGACGACATATGTGGTGGCAGGTGTGCTTTTTTCCCTGATAACATTGTACAGAAAAATGGTAACAATTCTTAACAATTCTTCCATGTTGCCTTTTATGCATCAAGGTAGGAATTGTACCAGCAATGGCTGTCCTTTCAGGAGAACATCAGTAATGTTGCTATGGTAGGTAGGAGTCAGATTTAACACATAGGCTTACATCCTTTGTATACTCAATTCTTCATACTTGTTCTGGTAGAAGAGGAGACTATAGCCTTTTTGAAGAGTTCTTGAAAGATGTATCTCTTGCCTTATTTATACTTCTGTAGCAAGCATTATTCTGGGCCTAATTTAGAAAGTCTTTTAAGAATTACTTCCTTTCCTCCCCTTAAAAATTTCCCTTCCTTCTGCCCTCATGCAGTCAGGTCATAGATTTGAAATAAAGCTTCACCATCAGACTATACTTTTTCATGAGCCCTTGAAATATCATTACAGTAAAACATTAGCATCTGCTTCTGAAGTTCATGTTTATTCAGTAAATGTCTCCTTACCTAGCAAACTAGTGTGAGTAGTCAATGCAGCTTTTCCTTTGAGCTTTTAAAAAACTCTCAGTGTGATTTGACAGACTAATATCTCATTGGTACATAACATTTGCCCTTTGAGTGGAAGTGAACCATTATTGTAAAAGCAATAATGATAGTACAGACAATAAAGGGTTCTTACATATAATAAGTATAACCAACATCACAATGGCATTTTGCTGTCCGCCAGAGACCACGTAGTCATCTTTTTTAATATAGACCATGTGCTTATCTGCCTTAACTTAACTTAACTGTGAATCTAATGTCTGAAAGCCTGAATATCAAACCAGCTATTAGGAACAGTTGTCTCCAGTGACGACACTTGTCAGTTCTAGATGAGGATTGTCTGAAATGTTCAGTCATATCCTTTATTGGTTTGTGAATCTAAGGTGATTAGAAGAAAGGTAGAAGGAAGCAAAACCATTTTCTATTTCTGACATTGAACCTTTCTCGGAAGCAGTACACTTTTTGTTTGCTGAACTATAATTCATCACTAGACAAACTGTAGATGTCCTTCCGCTTGTCAGTTTCTTCTTGTGTCCTGACAGTTTAAAACTTGTGCTACAGGGCAAACTATTTGGCGTTAACTTAAGGTTTTGTCTGGATCAGCTGTTTTGGTTCCAAAACTATAGAAGCAATTTTCTTGCATTGTCTGGTTAATATTTTGAAAAGACAGAGAAGATAAGAAGTAATATGCAAAAAAGGAATTGGTTTGAGAGTCACAGTTGCTTTTCAATCTTGAGTCTTACTGGAACAATTTTTTAATTTTTTGGTATTCTGAAAATTCTTCCCTTCATCCATGACAAATTGAATGCTGTAGTAAAACATAGTAACGAGCTGTAGCCAAAATTCTTGAAAACTAGCTCATTTATAAATTAGAGTGAGATTTTAAGCAATATTTCCATAACACAGAAAGGTCCAGGAATACTTCTGGTATCTTGCTTCAGTATTATAAACATATAACATCAAAGATGTTAAACCAATAAATTTGTACCTCCTTTGCCTGCAGTATAAGTGCATCAGGATCAAGTATTTCAGACAGATAATTTAGGCAGTTATTGATGTTATTCTTCTGTAGAAGGTAGACCGGGACAATATTAAGAGTATATTTTTGCAAAAAGATTTTGGGTAAAAGAAAGGAGTCATCTGATGAAAGCAGGCAAAAATACAAGTAACTTCTAGCAAGTCACCAGTTGCTGCAGAAGTGAATCTTGTAGTCTTATCTGTTACACAGCAGATGTTCAATCATGCATCTGTTTCCCTCATTATTATTAAAGAGCAACCAGAGATCTGTTCTGTGTTTGAGTTCTATTAGGGCCTACCTTATAGGCAGTCCTACAGGATGAAACAAAGCAGATAGATGTGAAGTTCTGACTAAAAGCATAGACCACTGGAAATGCTAAAGGTAAATAGGAGGTAAAAAGCTTATACTTAAAAATAATATGATGCTTTGTGAAGTGTTCTGCTTTGTGAAGTGTTCTATTTTGTGAAGGCAGAAAATTCAACAGTCTGTGTAATTACATTTGTTATTTGCCCACGAGGAGCCTGCAGGTTAACAATAATGCATAGTGATTTTGTTAATCAGTAGGCTATTGCGGAAATGAGAGGCTTGATGATATAAACGCATAAAATGATACTTTGGATGAAGTAAAAATTACTTTTTGAGGAGATCAGTCTGAAGAAGATACGTGATTTTATGATTTTACATACATAGATTTACAGAAAAGGATTCCATTCTTTACCAATTAAATTACCAAGGAATGGGCTGAAAAGGTAGGCTCATATATTAGAAAAGGTAGGGAGTCTAACATGAAAGAATACACCTCATGTAGCTATTTTAGAATGTAAAGTTATAGTTGGATGAAGTATGGTGTACCGGATTTCCCAGAAGCAGACACTAACTTTTTGACAGCTTTAGCATAAGGCAATAAAATGTATTTTTAGTGCAAAATTAGTGGTTTTGTCTGTTAAAGAATGCTTTTATCCTTATCTGGGAGAAATGTTTGTTCCCCCAATTGCCATTTCAAATGCCTGCGGAGTGGGAAGATGAGGATAAGCAAGTAGTATGTTCTCAGACAGGATTCACACCTCTTCAATCCCAGAAGTACTTTCTTAAGAAATGTGCTATCTGTTCCTTCAGTATTTTAACATCTGACAAGTGATATGTTATTTTAGTAAGCTATAAATACGCTGTACCATTGGATAACAAGGTTGTATAAACATGCTGAGAGAACTGTAATAATCATAGTAGTGATGAGTTCTTGCCCTTCTTTGCCCGAGGAATTAAAACTTTTTCTAGCATAAACTGCCCATATCTTTAAAAAATAACTGTAACATGTTGCAGAGACAGTGAACGTAGCTGTTTCACTAACCCTGAGATATGTAGCAAGGCTTTAGGGAATGTATTAATAGATAGTGGAAGGATGATGATTATTGAAACTTAGGATTATAATAATAGCATTAGTAGATGTATAGCTTCACGCTTTATAATACCATGCAATTGCAAACATGTAGAAGTAATCCTCTTAAATTCAAAAAGAATTTCTGTACAATTCTTTACTGTGAGATTGGGGTTTTTGTTTGCTTTTGGTTGTGTTGGGTTGATTTTGATTTGGTTTTCTTTGGTTGTGCTGGGTTGTTTTGGTTTTTTTTCTGAGGGGGTTTATTGTTTTTTTTTTAATTGGTGTTTTTTTTTGGTTGGGTAGTTTTTGGTTGGTTGATTTTTATAGCAGGGATTTCTAGAACATGATACTGGAACAAACTAGAAAAGGTAAGCTGACAGCTAATCTTTCAAGAGTGGACTGCTCACGGTATTTTTAATTATTTTTTTTTCCTTTCAAATTGAAGGTTAGTTGTTCAGAGAAATAACTTAGTGATAGCCAGAGAATGCTTATTCTTGGCAAGATAAGAACATCACAGTTTTGACAGTAACTTTTCTGTCTATGGAAGTAATGGTCTCCAGTTCCTGTGTTGGGAAGCTAGGAGCTGTGCATGGATGCTTTTGTCAGGTTGCCCATGCTTCTAGATCGCAGTAACCTTCTGTATGCTTGAAGGCAGCCACCAAGTGTCCCTTCTATCAATAAATTAAATACCTGCAGTCTTTCCATCATGTTCTGTAGACCTATGATATTTTCCATCGCTCTTTTTCATTGTTTAGCTCCTTAGTTGAAATTGTTGTTCAGAGAGAAGTCTGCAAGAGTCCTGTGTGGTAATTCTTGACTGTTTCATAGTAAAAAATAATTAAATATGTTTCATACATAGTTTTTTCAACTGGTTGTGCATTCACCATAGATAGGAAAAACAAACCAAGAAAGCATTAAACTCATAATTGGTCTTAATCATGTCCTAATTTAATTATTTGAGGAAGGCAAGAAACATCACAGTCTTAAAGCTTATGCTTACAGTGTATGATGAAAAGGACGAGAGGTTTCTTTAGAGGTCAGAATGGTCTGCCAGCAGATTTACCTCCTTTTGCACCAACAGAGAGAAAAGATTGACTTTAAAATGACACAGACTTGCTAAGGGCATAAAAATAATGTCATAAATAAAAATGAAATCAAGGCAGAGAAAAAGCACTAGTGAGATTGATTGTGATTAGCAAGATATTTGACAATTTTCTGCAAGTTTTAAATACACTTACTTCATTAAATGGTGTAATGGTGGTGGTACCTGGGCTAGCTATGTTACTATTTATAAAGAGGAAATGCAGGTTTGGATTTGGAAGCTGCAAATCACAAGTGTGATCAATGATGAAAGAATTGGGAAAAGACTGCTAGTATAATCTCAAGGAAACTGCCAGAAACCCAAAAGAAATTTTTTGAACTATAACATACTAAATAACATTATTTTTATAGGCTGTAATCTAGGTTGCTGATAGATGTCCCTGCTGATGGCAGGGGGGTTGGATCTTCAAGGTCCCTTGCAACCCAAACCATTCTATGATTCTGTGATTTGATAGCTTCCGTTGGGGCAAAGAAGCAGAACCTCCTGTTTTTTTGTCAAGATGTTTATTTGACAAACGAACATTCACATAAAAGGGGGTGGGGGGGGAGAGGTAGATAATATTAAAAGTCCTGTCTATATTACAGTTACATTGTAGCAAAGCCAAACCAAAGTAAATTAACAGGGCAAGTAAATATAAAGTGGAGTTTAGAATAGCACCAAAAGCTAATAATTTTTCTCTATATATTGTTTGATCATGGACACAAGCTTCGTGGGCATGGTACTTTATAGACTCAGATGGTAAGATTTGAGGTTTTCTGGTACAGAAATGCATTTTGAGTGCTTTTTGTTTGTTTGCTTGTTTCTTTTTCCTTTTTCCTTCAGACTACTGCCCTGCATGAATTAAATACCTAATGGTATATAACTGTCTGGGCAGCAGCGGTAGCTTAGCAACACCAGCTAGTGCTGATGCCAAAGAACAGTGTTGGCTTTCATCATTTTAAAATGCCAGCTGGTCCTTTAATAGTCTTTCTATATTTAGAGATTAATTGATAATTGTGTTTTAAATTGTAGACCTGAGTCAGATTTCACTATCAAATTATTTGATAAAGACTTTCGGAAGCTCAGAAGTCTTTGACTGTAGCCATTGATAAAAGATTCAGGAAGGGCATGGTAATAACTGTAAATCCCAAAGTGAATACTGGTGATACTTGGAGATGAAGAGTACAAAGAAAGCTTCCTTGCTTCTTATTTGCTATGAGTGCGCAAAGAAAGCTGCTTAAATGTACTAAGGGAGTGTTAAACGGCATTCTCCGAGAATGATGATGTTTCCTTGATAAATAGTAATGCCTGATAAATACGTGCTTTTGAAATATATAATTTGGGAAATAAATTCATGACAAATATAAACAAACATATTCTCTAGAATATATCAAGAATGTATTTTTGTGACCAAGTATAAAGTTATAGAATTGTGTACCTGGAATGTGTCTCAGCAGCTCATCAAGTCTGTTATCACTGTGAGAACCATCTATAAACAACCATATCTCTAGTTGAGTGTTCATTCAGATAGTTCTAAATTTGTGCAGTAAAAGGAACTTTTACCTGTTAGGTATCTCTTTCAGCACTTAGCTATTTCTGTACTAGCATGAATCTCGTATGTTAACTGTACATATCCTATGTAGTGTAAATCTTTACTGCAAGTTAAGCCTCTTTTGGGGGCTTTTTTGACTTCTCTTAAGTGGACACAGAGGCAAATTTTTTAGTTGTTGTTGTTGTTTGTTTGTTGTGGGTTTTTTAACCCACATGAACACTTCCACTGGTAAACAAAACCAGGTCTTTCCACCTTCACTTACCAGTAATTTTCTAAATCTCTTGACAACTTTAGTTCTGACCTTGGTTCTCTATAGAAGCTGGGCATATTTAATGAGATGTGATGCTCAAGCTGGGCAGAGTATTCTTGCTGAGAATCTTTACCAGTGCTTACTGCAGCACAGTGTACGCTGTTCACTTTGTACATACAATACTCCTGCTAATTTGTTCCTAGATGCAGTCTGTCTTTTAATGTTTCACTGCCACTTTTTATTTGTGTTTTGATTTGTGGTTAAACTAATCCTCAAGTCCTTTTCTGCAGTTTTCCCATTATTCTGCCAGTTAGGGCCCCTTACATACTGAAGCATTAATTTCTTTTTCTTGAGCGTGTTACTTTTCAACAGTGTTAGAACGTCCTCATTTGCAAACATCTTTTAATTTCCTGTTTGAAATACGTGCTTTTAAATTCTCAAGGTTCTTAGGCCGTTCTACAAGCATGTGTCACAACTTCAGGTCAAGCCTGAATGGTTATTTCAGTGCCCCTACAAGTAAGGTGTTGGTTCGGATGTGCGCTTCTGAAATGAATTATGTGATTGTTTCCAACGCTGTGCTTTGGATCGTCTTGTAGAACTCTCTGAACATACAAGCTGGATTCCCTTTGGATACTGCTAAACTGGAAAGTGTGCTCTAACAGCATGTCTGATGCTGTCTAGCTGCAAATGAGCATTTAATCCACAGGCTTAGACTAGAGAGCTAGCTCTCTGTATTTAAAAAATAAACCACAGAAACCAAACAGAAAACCCCAAACAACCAACCAAAAGCCCTCACGAAACCAATGAACCTCCCCCTCCAACAACAATAAACACCACACCCCACCACAAAAAAACCCAAACCAAACCCCCCAAGCCTCACCAAACAAGCAGTGCTTCCCTGAAATGTGGATAGTGTGGATGTTGCTTCTCAACAGCAGCTGTTCACTCTACAGCTCTGTTCCTGTTGGCCTAGGCTACTTGCTAATGTTGGCACTGTTCTTATGAATGTGGTGTTTTGGTAAGCTGTTCATACTTCCTATACTAATCTTGCGTAACAGTTTTTTTGAGTGGTATGAAACTCTTAAGTGGTAGCTAGTGATTCAGAGGTCATTTTGCCACTTTCTATGGGCTGTGCTTAGTTGAAGAACTCAAATTCATCTTGGCATTTTTTCTGTATGCTGATTTACATTCCTACTCTGGAATTCTTAATAGTGTTAATTATCTGGTCATAACTATATTTTTTTTTCAAAAAGCCAAAAAAAGATATTTTTATATAAAAGGTTAGAGAGTTTTTCATGAAAGAAGCTTTCCTGCTAGCTAAATGTACTAGTATTTTCACTTAGTGTTGCTACAACAAGCCTTATATGTCCCTTTTTAGTTTCAGCCACTTTTGTCTAGATTCTAGTTTAGTCCCTACATGGTTCTGTTGCTATCCTTTAATAATTCAACTGTCTCTAGTTCATTAGAGCTGCTTTTGGTAGTAGGTGTAACAGCTGTCATTGAATTGACTTTTGTAACAAGTATGTGGGGTGTTTCATGTTTGTAAATCTGCCAGTTACGAATACTCGCATGTGTTTTCTGGTTCTATCTTCTGTCTTATTGTTCCTCTGAGGATTTACTGTACAGATACTTGCAGAAAAATACTCCTGTGTTTATATAACACTACTAAACAGATTTATAAATTGGAACCTGGCACTATGCAACTCAAGTCATGTTTAACTCAACCTACAACAAAAAATTATTTTGAATATTTAATAATTTTTCAGTCAAAACACTTGATTTTGATGTTGAATTTATTTGTTGTGCAATAGAGAACAAACTACAGTCATTTGCTGAAGGATGAGCAGTATTACATATTCATATATGTATATAGTTTGTAATTTTCAGGATACATTAAAATGAAGGTTGGGATTTTCAGAGTGGTTTAGAAGTATTATTTATGTGATTTCTTTTCAATGTTGAATCTTATTTTCTTTACCTGCTTTGAAAATTCCAGGCCAGGAGTATATTCTAACTAATAACATGGCTTGATAAGTCAGTGATTTCTCCTCCCCCATAAGATATGAAGATGGATTTTACGGCTTAAAAATGACAAGCCGTAAGAGCATACAGAAAGACAGTTTACTTGCCTCTCTGAAGGATGACTAAATGCATGGTAAAAAAAATATGGTTTTAGTTTCCAAATATTGACAGTGAGTTTTAGGAAAGCACTAAGTGTGATGTCTTGTGCAGACTGCCACATTAAAATGCTCAGTATGAAGGCTTAGCTAGAGCTCAGGCTCTCTTTACTATTAAAAGTACTTCTGTCAGACTGCACAGAAGTAAGGAAGGGTGAGCATTTAGGGGGGAAACAAAAGTCACTGTCGAGTTGTATATTTGGGGAACATAAAATCAATGCAAGTGACTTTGTTGCTGTGTGGGGAAAAGCTACAAGTATCAGAGTGACAGTGATACAGAAAGATCCAAATTCTAAAGTGTTTTTCATTATTATTTGTACTGCTTTTAATGATTTCCATTTAGGTCTCAAAGAGATCTATATGAAAGCTAATTTTGCTCATTAAATGCACAAAACCCCACAATGCTGTTAACTTGTAAGCCATCTGTAAGAGATCACGTTTGGTAAAAGAGAGTTCTTGCTTTAGAGTTGCAGCAGTGTAGTTCTACTGTTTTTTTAAATATGTGCTTTTTAAGTGTCTGATTTGAGAACACTTCTCTTGCTGACCACCTTCTTGGAGATCTCGAGGTAGAAAAAGACTGAGTTCCTTTGGCTTACACAAGTTGTAAATCAATTTAAGTAAGCTATTCAGACCAAATTCAAGTAATTTAATTCTGTTACTCCTTACAGAATTGGTTGATAGATCAGAGTATTGAAGACTGTGGAAGTTTGCTTTTCCTTTGAGTATTTGTAAACCAAGATGGTTAAATTTTGTCTCCCTGGCCAATAATTGCTAAATAGGAAGTTTACTACCAATTTAAAAATCTTACATATGTCAAAATGGTGCATCAGGTTGTAGGGTTTAGAAGCTGCAGAATGGGTGTAATAGCTGCATTGTCAAAATTCTTAATTGTAAAAATTGATTTTTATTTATTTATTTTTAAGTATTCATAACCTTTCTAGCAGGAAGGGAGGCAATAGCTTCAGTAAAGATGAGAGTAGCTTTGATATGGGAACATGAAATTAAGTGAGGGTGGATTTCTGTTGCTCAGGCATACCAGATGCTGGCTTTTAACTCTTTAATTTCAGAAAGACCTTTTTAAGAAAGTAATGACCTTTTTTTTATGAGTTTGCTATCAGTGGGATAGCAAGAAATTGTGGATTTTGGAACCTGTGTATATCTCGTACTGAAACATGTGGGCCTGATTTGACACCATGTGCTTTCAGAATAACTTTTTTGGCAGAAAGTGTCACTTTTAAAAACATATCTCTGGTGCCTGTGCCCTATTGAAACTGGTACAACACCTTGTGAGTGGGCTTCATGGATTTTTAACAGATGGAGTTGAATGTTGTCATGCCAGTGAATAGCTTGCAACTTCAGCCTAGGGATAGCAGATCATAGAAATAAAAGGTTTGGGAGTTTCAGTTCCTTTCTTCAGCTTAGTATTTTGTTACCTTCACCCAGGGATCTTTTTTGTACCATCCTTGTTGTTATCTTCTGAGTTTTATGAAATGCTTTACAAACTCTGTATATTTCATCTTGTGTCAGTGTAATGACTTTTGGGCAGAATTTAGCAGCCATTTATAAGCTCTTTGAAATACTACATGAAGCAGTTGAAATCAGGAGGTAAAATACCATATTTATTTAAAAAGAACAGATTGCACTGATGACAGGTCTCAAATAATTACCTATTAAGAAGTAAGTTATAAGACATGATAAGATGTCCTTAGCCATTGTGAACACTGTAGTATTGGCACCATGTCTTTGGAAGTTCAGATGTAGCAAAATGCTAAGGAAGGTTGGCAGGAGTGGGAAAGGAATGCTCACTATGTTTAAGTTCAGGGATTTAATTCAGGTACACATTTTCTAAATCCATGGTCTCTGTAGTTAATGGAACTTCCAAAAACATCCTAAAGGAAAGAAATAAGGCTTGTTACCTTTGAATACACAGTGGTTTAGCATTTTGACATGTAAATTAAAGTTTTGGAATGCCCTTTATTATATATAATAATGTCATTAGTAATAACCTGACTAACAAATGCCCGTAAATTTTTATTATACCTTGAGATGTAGTGAGGGATTACTTCTGTGTTCTAAAAGCCACAATGTAGTGATTTTTTTTTTTTCCTTTTTGTTTCCTTTGCTAAGACAATAGAATAAAGTATTAGTGGGACAGGCATCAGTGCCAGGCTTCACTGAGCATGGGCTGAGTTGAGTGCAGAACAGTGACGAGAAAGTTTTGTGGTCTGCATCACTTGCTTGACATGAACAAATTACTCTTCTGTGAATTGTGCATTCTGTCATGCAGTATCTCTGCTGCTTCTCCCTAGGTTCACTGATCATTCAGACATTCTTTCTGAAATTTTCAGAATATGTCTGCATAAGACATAGCTTAGCTTTCATGTCAGGTGTCCAGCTTTTAAAGGAGGTATGTTTTCAGGTACGCAACAGAATATTTCAAATTGTTAGTTATTTTTATATCTGAAGTAAATTTTTTTTTTGATTGCTAGACAAATTTGGTGCATTTGGCTGCACTTATATTAATGGTTACAACATTGCTTTTAGTTTTAATGATGATTTTAAATTGGATCACAGTGTTTCATGACGTTTTTCTGACTGAAGTTTTATGACTTCACTACATTCGCCCTCACGTTTTTGTATCCCATTTCTCCAGTTCCTGTCTACTGCAGATCTCTCTGTTTAAGCACTTACCTGCTTTTCCTTTGTTTGTGTTTGAGAATCAACCAACCCAACAAAAAGCTACCAAAACCAAACCCCGCTGTTGATTGATGGTGCTCCTGTGGGTCAGAGGAAAGAAACTAGAGTTACTGTGTTTTTTCTTCTTCTTATGAGAAGAAGTAGTAATTTTTCTGCCTCTCCTGAAGTTTTACTGTGCTCTGGAGACAACTCATCTGCAAAATGATCAGTAATATTCATCAGTACTGTTTCTTATAAAGCTACCTTGGAATTTCTGGAACAAGTTGGTTTTGAGGTCTTACTGTAAAACAAAGACTGAAAAAAAGAAGTGTTTCCCTTTGCTTCTCATATATTTAGCTCTGTTTACTAGTGTATGGCTAAAGAAGTTTCCTGTTCTCCAAAGGAATTATTGGGATTGTAAGAAGTTAATGAAAACACAGTAGAATGTGGGCGAGGGTTCATCTATCACTACCAAATTTTTGTGACAGACTCCATAGGAGAGATGTCAGGATAGACATTAGGAACAGTTTTAGATAACTACAGCTGGGATGAATTATTAATCTATACAAGTGTCTTTTCTGAAATTATTTTAAAATAAATACAGTAGGACTTATTTATTACAACATATTAAAAGCAGAATCTGACATATGGTATAAGGTGCTCAAGGCACCTAAAAAATCTATGCAGGTTCATTAAATTCTGCAGCATTACAGTGAATTAGCAAAGAGCTGTCTTAATTTACAGAGAGCAAGAAGCATGGGAAGGTGAGATGTCCTACTTAAGCGACAAAGCTTTTTCAGAATTGGAAACGTACTATTTGCAAAATACCCCCCAGGCTTTCCAGCTTTTTCCTTTGTATTTTCTCATTTTCTCTCTTTGATTCCGTCTCCTCCCCGCCCCCCATATCATTACACCTTCCAGTAGTTTAAGTGATGCTTTTAGTGATTAATTGTGTGACTGCTCATATGGCAGTATATGGCAGAATGGTATGTGATACTGTTTTTGCCAGTGCAAGGTTAAACCAAGGTTTTATAGTATGTGTTATTATGGAGAAGCTGTATTGTTTGGGAACACTTTCACAGTGAGTAGGAAGAAAATTCTGAAGTGGAATGAGAGGATATAAAGTTCCCTTATATGATGAAATGCAAAAATGGCTGAGAATATAATGTTTTGGGGTTCTTCCCACCTCAGGAAATGAAAGTAGTGTTATTTTAAGAGTAATTGAAAATTTTTGCTAGAACCATTTATGCAGAGAATTGCTCAAATGAAAAAGATCACCGATCCACATTAGTACTGACTTGAATGCTGGATACTGTTGTCTTTCGTTCCTGATAGCTCTAATCCTTCTTTAATACTCAGTTTCTTTCTTCCTCCTTCTATAAGCAGTATTTAATGAAGTGGAGGCTGTGATTAATTTACGATATCCATGCCATCTTAGAGATCAAATTGAATTTCTGTTATAATTCCCTGTTTGTCTGTGTTCTAGGTATCTCTTATACCTCTCTTTGACTCCAGAATTAGCAAAAGTATATTTTGTTTGATCTTTGATATTCTGATCTTGCTGTCTGGGCTAATCTTGCATCTAGTCCTGCAACAGGGAAATGCTAAGGTTGCTAGACTGGCTTAGGATAACAAGGCTCCAAAGCCATGCAGATACTGTCAGTCTCTGACTTTGCTTCTCAAGAGGTACTCAAGTGGCTGCAACTAATTTGGGTTGCTGGGGAATGTACTGGGTCTTGTAAAGTCACTGTGCACTGCTGAGACATTTTAAATTTCTTAATGTTCCACTGGCACTATAATAGGGTGTTTCATCAAGACTGACATATTCCAGGTTTAGAGCTTTGGTGCAATCTCACTCATGGTTTGGTTATTTGTCCTTGTAAGGTGAGTCGCTTGATATTCAGGACTGTCTTATATTGAGGCAAATTAAAGCTTTTGTCAGCTCTGCAAAATGTATTTAGCAAAAACTAAATACAAATGCCAAATTATGCATGTGCACCTGTGTACTGTATTGAGGCCAATTTACTGGAGTTGCCTGGAGTCTCATTTTATACTCTTTTAAAGATAAGAGCTGGAGGAATTTTTTACAAGTCAATTTACAGATTGCTTTAGGGTTGTTACGTTTCATTCTGTCTGCACCAAGATAATTTTCCTGTGACCTAGTCACTAAACTGTATAAATAAAGATGAGTTTTAGAGGAAAAATCTCTCATGGATTATGATATACTGGACAAGTTACTTGTTTTCTGGCTCTTGGATGTTGCTGACTTCCTGTTTGTTAGGATCTTTACTCTCCTTTGTATAGATTCTGCAGTTTTCTTTTGAAATAGAAAGGAATATAGAAGTAGTTGTATATAACTTGGCGTAACTACAACAGAAAATTTTGGTAAGATGACAAACTTCATTTTACTGACCTGAGTGTGCAAATTCCTCTCTTCTAAATTCTTCTAGGTTTAGATTTGGTCATGTTTTTTTTCTTTTGGCATAGAAATACTTTCCTTAGAAGTATTAGTTAGGTTAGATCGACTACTAAATTACCCTAAAATCAATCAAAGGATTACTTTTTCCTTTGTTAAAGCTTACATAAAATAAATAAAAGCATTATTTTCTTAGTGTCATAACCAGAATGGGTTTTTTGCAAGCATTCATAACATGATTTTAAGGAGCTGTGATTTACAAGTGGTGATCTTTCTTGGCTGCATTGATGGCTTGCAAATTTGTTTCATTTCCTTGTAAAATTAACTAGGAATGACATCGCTGGGGGACTGTCTGTAGCTGAACAGTCTATTATAATTAATGAATTTCTAAATAAAATTAAATTGTATTGCTGCTTCTTACTGAAAATCAGAATGAAATATTGAGATTGGGGGATTTGGATAGTCTTGTGATAGTTGACACAGATTTGAGGATTTCTAAGAAAAAAAATTCTTAATTATTTAATTTGTCTGCTAAAAGGATCCCCTTAACTTTTTCAAAAAAGTCTCCTCTAAATTTTGAACAAATATTAATGAATACTCATTATAGACTCAAAAGAGAATTATATTAAAATACTATGTGATTTAATGTTACTTGGATTGTATTTTGAGGCTGAAACAAGAAAAGGGGGTCGTTACCTCTAGTTAGAACAGTATGTTTATGACTGCATCCATTATCTCCTTTGTTTTTCCTGCAGTCCAAGCTTTTATGTTAGGGTACGTTCAGGTTTGAAGTAGTCTACTTTTCCTTTTGAAGTGTGAGTGATTTGAGGGAAATAATCTAAAATTAAAGAAATCATCCTTTAATTTAATGAATTGTTATTCCTCATTTCTTTATGAGAGAACATTCTGATAGTTATATGAATATGGAAGACGCCACTGAAATGTTCCTTCTCTGTGCTTGAAGAGACAAAGGCAGAAACCTCACTTGATTTTATATTTGTGTAGAGGTTTGTTTTTTTTCGCAACTTCTAATCAAATCATAATACACTTAGTTTAAGGGAGAAATATTTATGCTTTTGTTCCTTAGCAGCATGAGGGAGAAGAAAGTTAAGAAATAATTGCAAAGAAAAATGGAGATGCGTGTTGCTCTGTACACCCTGTGCAGTCTTTATTTTATTCCATCCTTAATGGCAATGCAGCAAAGTCTGTTCAGACTGAAAGCCAGACTAAAAGCATGGAGAGCAAAGTAATTCATACTAGGAGTTGTCACTGAAGTATATGAGATGAACAGAATGCAATGTCTTCTTTTGGTCTTGGGAAAAGTTGAGAGGAGTTTCCATAGAGAGAGAGAAAAAAAAAATTAAAACCAAAAAACTGAAAAACCCCCCAAACCCAAAAACCCCAAACCAAACCACAAAACAAGTTGTGTCCCCCCAAAAAAAAGCCAACAAAATCCACAAACACAAAAAAATGGGGAAAAAAAAAACCCAACCACAAACAAACAGGGATGGGACATGACTTAAAGAAATTCCCAGCTGTGGATAATGAAGTTTGCTGGTAAATAATCGCAGAGAAAAACAGACTTTTTTAATTCAGAAAATTTAAAATTAAACCAGGCAAATCTGATGGTGTAGGTTGGTTCTATAGTTCTGTTGCAGGTGATGCTTCATATCTGGTTGCCTTGTATTTCTCTGTCTTGTAGAAAGATTTTTATGTTGCTGCTCTATCAGTTTAGTAATTCTGTATAGTAATATTAAATGTTATTTGTGATTATTCCCCAAGTGCCTTATTTGATTTGCCTGCTTGCCTATTTAAGATATGGCTGCCACACTCAGAACTGTTGTGCCCACTATTGAAGTGAGGACATGGAGTATAAACCTGATACCATGATAAGCAGGGAGGCAATGACAGGAGACATACTTTAAACCAATCTTAGTTTAAATGCAGTGTTATCCTGCATTAGTACTCCAGGCACCAGACAACTAGAGTAGCAAGTGACTTGTAACAAGTATGGAGTGTAATAGTGAAAAAACAATACCTCTGCAGTTACTTGTGGAATGATCAAAGAATTATCTTCATTTCTGTGGCATCAAGGGTGCAGAAAAGCTGCACTTTTAGAATGCTGCTATAGAGGAAAATATATAAGAAATGTTTGTGTCTTCTAGTAATGGCCAAAAAACTCCCATATGAACTAATGAAAACATTTGAGTTTCGATGCAATCTGCTGGCAAACTCTTGCAATTAATTTTCAGTGAATTTGAATAGAATGTTAAAACCATTTCCCAGCAATTTCACCACTGTCAAAATAACTGCAAACAACTAAGTGAGATAGTGCTGTCCCTTATTTCACTGTCCTGTGCATAAAGATAACACTTCAACTGCAGTCTCACATTTAAGCCTTTCTGTTGCAGCTCAAACTATCAGACAATCTAAAATGGGTTTTTAGGTAGCTATTTTCAAATGGAAAGCAGGTAAGTTTTCTTTGTTGAGAATAACAGAAAAGATAGTAAAGGCTTAATCTTAAGTCTTGTTGAAGTTCTTTTGTATTCAGGTTAGTGGTTTTAAAGTCTAACTGTTTTTATCATGCTGTGAGAAAATACTTTGAATTCAAAGGTATCGGAAGTGTGTAACAACTTTCTAGGTCAGAAAGGCATTCTTTTTAGCAGTTCTGTGTAATGTGATTCATGGGCAAGGAAAGGGATACAGAAAAACCAAAGTCAGTTATCCCTTTCAATTTTGTAGAAGCAAGTTCCTTTGAGGATCTGTTATTTATAATAAAATATTTTAGTTTTATTACGGAATTGAAGAAACTGATATACAGAGTGAATTGTTGCAGTTATGTGTAACCCAAGTAAAACATCTTTTTTTGTATTTGCAAGCTGAGCAAGGCCATTCCTGGCTAAACATAAACAGCGAGTATTCAAATGTAGTTTGTCATAAATATGATTCCAAGAAAATTTAGTTAAAATTATAAATATTAAAGAAGGTATGTCAAATTGCAGAATATATTAGATGTTAGAAGTAGTAGTTACTGTGATGTTAGTAATGTCCTCTGCTTGATTTTATATGTACAGTGATAAAAATAGTCCTTTTTCAGCTGTTTTCCTAATTACAGCTTTGCTATATGCATTTTGTAATAGTGCATGCAACTTTGAAGTTACCTTTGCTTTTAGATTTTGATGTTTATTGTCTTTTAAAAGTGCATAAAATTCTTACAAAAGTCAAATTATAAAATTAAGTAATTTTAGAAACTCCTAAATGTTGTGGTAGACATCATTTGCTTTACCTAGAATTTTTAGTATACCTGCAGTTCCTGTACTCTTCCTGAGAAATAATTTCATTATTTGTTTTGTTCTTCTCATATATTTACGTTTCCCTTGGAGACCCTTATGATGAATCTAAATGCTGAGCTTTTCCTGCTTAGTCTTGTTAGTTAGTTTGTTTGTTTGTTTTCCTGCTACAGTACATGCTGTTGAAATACCCGTAGCTAGTATACAAATGGGGACCTTAGTGTAATTTCCCTCGGAAATGTTGTGGCCATGTCTCTCAATAAAAGTATTCTCTGCTAGGTCATGGAATAACAATAACCATGTTATTTGATGTACTCTGCAAAGAGGTGCTGGCGAAAAGGTGTTTACGCTTGTGGCAGGTAGCCCTGTCCTGGCAAAAGCCCACAAAAGCTTCTGGCCATGGACCAAAGCCTGGGAGAGCTCCCACGTGTGCAGCTCTTGTCCCACCACGTGGTGGCACTCAGCGGGTGTAGGGGCAGTAAGCTGGGTCCTGAGCCAGTGGGAGGCTACATGACCATATCTGGTCACGACTCAGATTCAACCAGGGTATCAAAAGAGCCCTTTGCACAGGCATTTTGAGTTGCTGCTCCTCAAGGCAGCAGGTCTGCAGCTGGGGACTCTCCCCTTGGGTTGGGATGCTGTCTTAAGGGAATTTCATGAGGTTGAGAGAACTCTCTTTTAGGTGAGTGGTCTTGCGCTTTGGATCATTTGCCATAAATTTTAAGAATCAGCAGTGTAGTGACGAATCCATGCAAGATTCCGAATCTGTAGTGTAATGTTGGTGGAGCTTTAATTGAGTTTGAACAGTAAATTTTGTTTTGCCTCAGTTTAGTGGTTCTGTGACAACACTGCCCACCTTAGTGAAGTTAAGAGGCTAATTTACTTAGGCTCCAGGTACAGTCAGTGGATAGCAGTAGGTGCCTCCTGTCCTCCTAAGTAGCCTCCTAATACAACTTCATCCTTTAGAGGAACCTATCACTTTTGACAGTATGGGAGGTGGAGGAATTTAGTTATGTGCTTTGGGAGGACTTCCTGCATTCTTTTCCCTTCCTGCTATTTTCAATGACAACTGAACGCCATTCTGTGGCAGGACTGTGCTGCTTTGTATCTGCAGCCATGCAGTGTGACAGAAAGTGTATACTGCTTCAGGTTATACTGAGAAAAATGGTAAATCCCAGGAAAATCAAAACTTGATCACCACCCTGAATCTAGTGGCTATGTATAGCTACATAGAAATATTAGAACTGCTTTGGTTGGTTTTAGAAAATTGATTGCTGTAAAACCAGTTCTTAAGTTTGGAGAACCATGATTTTACTATCTATAAAAAACCCCAAAACACAGTCTGCTAGTTTTGTAGTTGGTTGACACAGTTTTTTTTGTCTTTGGTTTTTGCCATGTTGTATTTTCTGTGATTCAAGATAGGTTATAAATTTGTGTTATAAATGATCCTGTAGAGAATCTTTTGTAAGTTAAGATACCAGTATCTAATATACACCCTAACCAAAGAATCCTTGAAACACCACTCACAGGTTGTCATATTCCTACAAATAAACAGCAATAACTTGAGAGAATCTTCCTTGATGGCATTGGAGTACTGAGGCTGATTTTCTTCACATCAGCTGCCAGCTAGGAGTTTGAGATTAGCTTAACTCATGAATTTCACTTATCAGTTAATCAGCAAACTTCAATGTGGTCCTGTCT
This sequence comes from Nestor notabilis, assembly GCF_000696875.1. Taxonomy (NCBI): domain Eukaryota; kingdom Metazoa; phylum Chordata; class Aves; order Psittaciformes; family Psittacidae; genus Nestor; species Nestor notabilis. The sequence continues at coordinate 23,342 of NW_009940730.1, forward strand.
GTTTGATATTGCTAGAAAGCCAATTTTCTCTGTTAAGTGCTTTTGATATTTGAAGGCTTTATGTCAGGACTGCTGTCAGCATCACTGTTTTCCTGTTAACTTCATCAATGTGTACAAAGAAAAGCTGCTGGCCAGAGCAGTATTTGAAGAAATCCATCTCTCTCAGCATTCTGCAGCTTAAAATGAAATTTTTTGCTTCTCAGATGGTAGCTCTTGACAGTTAACATGGGAAGATAATTCCAGAAACAGATATTGCATGCAAAGTTACCAGTCTGTTCAGTTATAAAATTAAGCTTAGTAAAATGAAGCACAGTTTTTGAAAGGAGAGATGGCACTTACCTCATGGAATACCATCTATTCAGTTTTGGATTTTGAGAGCTAATTTTCAAAACCATCTAATTTAGATGGAGTTTAAATGCTGAAGTTACTTTGAGGTACGAGTTAAAATTCTCAAGAGTTGCATTGAAAATCCAGGAATGTTACAGTCCTGCCTTGGTTGGTTCTTTTTTAGGTTGTGTCAGTGTCTGTGAAATGTGATAGTCCACATCACTTGCAAATAAATATTAGTCTGCCTGTCTTGTTTAGAGTTTATCCTGTCTTAATGAATAAAATATGTCCAAACAACTAAAGCAGGAACATAGCTTCTTTTATGAAAGTCAGTATGTTACTCTTGTTGAGTCTGTGGTCAGCCAGGCTGCAGTAATTCAAACATTGAGAGTGTGGGAATCTTACCAGGATGCTAATTTCAATGCTTCTGTGATTATTTTTTTTTTTTTCTTTTGCAGGCAGAGACAAGTAGAACAAACCAAGGAAGCCCTGCCAGTCTTTGAAATATAATTGAGTTTGATGTACTGTGTACTCAGTTTTCTTTGCCACTGACCCTGCAAAATTTGTTAAAATGAAGGCATTTGACTCTGTGATGAAGTTGGATAATAGTCACATTTGAGCTTAATCCATTTAATACTGTATGAAGGTATTGCAATTTTTTAGGAAATGCTTAAGAAGGCGTTTTAAGGTTTCTGCCACTGACTTCTCAAGAAAATTCAGTAAGTCACATTGTTAGAACAGGGAACTGGGTGGGTAGAGGAAGAGGTGAGGGGGAAATGAAGACATCTTAATCTACCCCTAAGCTAAATCAATTCTCTTCCCAGTTTCTCTGCAGATAGTAGTATGGTGATACGGATACTGTTTCATTAAGGCAGAAAGAGCAAAGTATTTATATAAGGGGTGGGGAAGTGACAAAATTGTTGGAGCCCTTTAGATTTCATGGTGATTATGGCATGTACTCAATAAGAAATTTTTTTCACCTGAAGAATACATTTCCCTTGTAAATCAGATGAATTGTAAGTAAGATGCACAAGACTTAATTTGTACAGCTTAACCAAAGTGGGGGTTTATTACAATGAGAATACAGTGTTGCTCAGCCTAATGCCCATATGTGAATGGCTGGCTCTACTGTGTGAAATTTATTTAAACTGTAATCTTTGGTCACAGTGGTGGATCCACCACTAAAGGTCATACATCATGCTAGGTAATCTGGAATCCTTGTTAAACAAGCATGCTTAACATTGCATTGTGGATCACTTCTTCTGGATTTTTGCTTCCTCCATCTGTGTCAGTACAGATGTATCTTGTATAATGTAGCTTTTATTTGCCCATCAATGATGCAGTAAAGAACTACAGTTTCTGCAGGTCTGAGTTTCTTCTGATGTAGAATGATTTTTAGAATAAAGTATTTGAATCTATAGGTAACATAAAAATGCTGTTAAGACTACAAGATATTTTTCTTCTTAACCTTGACACACAGTGCCCATTATATTTAATAGAGTCCTGCCCTTAGAGTCAGATTGGATTCCTGGAATCTAATTTTTCAGTGGAGAAAGGGTTTCTATAGAGTAAGTGACTGAATGGCCAGTTGCCACATTAACTTGGGTAGCTGCAAGTATGCTGGGGTGTCAGAGCCAACTTGAGAGAGTGTTGGTGTGCAGATACTGGGAAAATTTAATCAAAGACTACGCAGTCTTGGCATTTGCTTCTAAATACGAGTTGATATATACTCTTTTTTTCTTTTTTTTTTTTTTTTTTTGTCTGCCCCAGCAGTGCACTTGAGATCCTTCTCATTCAGACTTCTTTGGGAAGTATAAAATAACAGAACTTACAGACCACAAGATCTAGTAAATGCATCTGTGTGAGGTGAGGTCTCATGAAGATTGGTGTTTTATTCTTAGCTTATTTCCAAAATCAAGATAGGAAAAGTTTGAACTTGATGATCCAGCTTGGTTTTGTAACCAGTGTCGTACAAGATGGATCTCTGTATGTAATGATTCAGAGTTTGTGTATTTTGACCTTGTTTAGGATAGATTACGGCTTGCTGTTCACATGCAATTAGTGTTATGCATCAGTAATCTCTTGGAATCTCTTACGGGGTGAAAACAGACATCATTAGAGTTTCTCTGTTATGTTTCTAGGATTCCCTCTTTCCTCAATGTCTTTGCACCTAAAATGGCTCTGGGTTTTGATTTTGGAAGTAAGGTTATACTTTTTTCAGTGTTTGAACTAGTATTGCCTTAATAATCCATTGCATTAAAATCACTGAAATAGTGTGTCACGTGTCACATGCTCCCCAAATCTATTGCCTGCCAACAGCTTAAAGAAACTGTGTATCAGTTTTCAATTAGGGAGTTTTTGATTTTGTTGGTTTTTAATTCTTGCTTAGTATTTGGCTTGAATTTTGGGGGCATGTCGTATGTCAGATTTTGGAGGAAAGCAGCTATGCTTTTGCAAAGTAGTTCTGTAGTCTTAAACTGTAAATCCACGTCAGGATGCTACCAAAGAGCTTGGTGCAAGAACAACTCCTCTCTGTTAGCTGGATAATTCCAGTAAGGTGCATTCTCTTTTGTGAGCTTGATGGCTTTCATTAGACAATGGAATGCATTGAAAACTCATTTTCTTGTGGCTGCATTGTAGAACTGGATGGATGGTTTGTGTTGTTGGAATGATAGACTGTTTTCTACTTACCCAAGTCCTTTGCTGTTCCTTTCCAAACCAATTAGAAATAGACTTTGTAAGTGTCAGGCTCAAGGGCTGTCACACAGCAGACATGCCTAGTATGCAGCATGTCTAAAATAATATCTTTTAAGTCTTCAATAATCATTAATGAGAATATTTATAATTAAGACTATAGCTAATGCTCTAAATTACTCTAAATGCATTACATTCTTTGTTCGGTCTATTTTGACTGTGTATCAACATGATTTTATTCATAGAATTTGATGCTGACAGGCTTTGTGTCAGGAGTTCAGGCATCTGACCATGATGAGCAGGGACCTGGCTGAAATTTGATACAGTTTCTACTGGGTGCTGATGGCACCTGGATTTCCATTTTGTGGCATCCAGGCTGGAGAGGACCAGGTTGGAGATATTTCCTGATCTTGTCTCAGCAGAAAACTGGTTGAAATACGATTTGCTTTTTGGGGGGTAGGTGTTGAGAAATACTTTCTAGTCGTAGTATAAGCATACCCAATCAAACCCAGTCTATGATCACTTAGAATCATAGAATAGTTTGGGTTGAAAGGCACCTTCAGAGGTCATCTAGTCCAACCCCCCTGCAATGAGCAGGAACAGCTTGAAGTAGATTAGGTTGCCCAGAACCTGGAGCTTGCTGTGTGCTAGTGATATGCAGAAGGACTGCATTTGGAATCTCTTCTGAGTTTGAGGCAAATACTGTTATTCTTAGTGTTTAGATCACTTTATAATGCACCTCAGCTTTCATCCCTTGAGAAATTGTGTCAGTAATTGAAAGAGCCATCTTCCCAGTTCAATTATCAAAAGCAATCTCAGTCTTCATTCTTATAATTATTGGAAGAACCCAGCAGCAAAAATCTGATTAGTGTTTTCCTAATGCTACTGGAAAACAACATTTCTAGAATAATAATCTGTACTGAGTCAATGATACAAATCAAGATTGCTGTGAAAACTGATTAGGAGATGTCTAAAAAAATTACCACAAGATTTTTGTCACAGCAACATGATGGATATTTTTTTTTTTTTATTATTTTATTTTTTGGTAACTGTAACATAAAATGAAAATTCTGGAAGTGAAGTCGTCAAAGCTGGGTAATTTCTCTGCCTTTATAATGGAAAAATCATGGAATCTTTTGTTACTGGAGTTAAGATAAAGTTAAGATTTAGCTGTAATGAAATTTCAAAGAATTTAAAATGTACCTGTATTTTTTGGAAGGAAATTCAGTTCTTGGAGTTTTTTTTCCCCTCATAGAAATCACTGGTGTAACTTGTTGTATGGACTGCATGTAAAGGCGAAGAAAATAAATACTCAGATGAGAAAGCATTAAGTGTACAATGGGTGTGTATAGTTCTCTCATACTGGACAAACTGCTTCTAATTTCGCTGGTTTGTTTTGTTTGCTGCTGCCTCAGTCAAACCTTCCTGCTCCAAAGGGTTGATGAACTATCCAGAGTTGATCTGCGCTGTTGTAGGGATGCTGAATAGCATGTAAAGGTGGAAAATTTCTTCAGTCAATTATTTTTAAAGAATTACTTTTTTAGCTTTCAGTTTGCACCTTAGGAAACATTCAGCGACTGGTTATGCAGTAGTGCTGCCGGTGGTGTTACTCAAAACTCATAGTGGTCTTTTGGTTCATTCATAGGTCATTATAGAGGAAGGAACTTGCTCATATTCTATGGGGAGCATCATTTTAATTTTTGAGAATTGCCCCCAAAGCTTCTTATGTGATCTGTTACAGTATCTCGATAGATCTTACATTGAGTTAAAGCTCTTCCCCTGTGAAACAGCATGTATTAAGCTGTCTTAAGTAATTTATATCAAGTTTATTCATAAAATGATCTAATGAATTTGCAGGAATGGAGGATTGGTTGGGAACTGCTTGGTTTCCTTTCTGTTTATTATTAGCCTTATGCTAATTGCTGTGTACCGTATTAATGCTTATGGATTACATTATGGGACTTATAAAATAATGTAATAGTGTGTTCTGTGAATGTGTTTAATAAGAAACAGATTAGGATTAAGACTGTATTGTGAGTCATGTATCAGCTCTGTACCTAATATCTTGTCTAAATCCCTGTCCGTTGCTTTTAGTACAGTTTGCCTATTTTAGTGAAGTTGAGCATAACAGGCCTGAACCACCTGGAAGAGTAACAAATACAGAACATAATGGGTTTTGTTCATAATTGGAAAGTATATTGTTCTGATGTACAAGTGCTCCATGTGCTTGTTTTTCTCTGTCAAAGGAAAAAGTATCTTTTTTTTAATAAGACTTTCTCTACAAAAATATTTGGAGCATGTACTGTAATTTTGACAGTAATTGTTTGTTACTTCTGGAATAAACTGCAAATGTGAAAAAAGCAGATTTCTGATGAGCATGGAGCATATTTCGTAGGAAAACAATAAAAGCTCATCGTAGAGCTTAAAATGAGTTCAAAATTGCGTACTGGTAGTACATTCTGGTAGCTGTGTCAATGTATAGGTAATTTCACTGTCCTCTCCTTGTGGGGCACCAGTAGATTTTGTTTCTCTGTTCCTGTTTCCATGGCAATTAGAATTAGATTAGGTTTAGGTCCACAGTGGGTGAATGAGAGAGTCTAAGTGATGATGCAGTGTTTCTGTGTCTGGTGTATGCTGAGTCTTTCTGGAAAATAGCTCAAAACTGTGCTTAAGTTGTTGCTTTTTTGGTTTCTCTTGACTTGTTTGTATTTATCTTGTGGTGTACAGATCTTTGCTTGCAGTTAGGCAGTCTGTTGGTACTTGTGCTCTTTGTGTTCATAGTGATATACTCTTTAAATAAGAGAATGGTCCCTGGATTCTAGTGATAGCTGCACATTGAAGAGTCAGTTTGCATATCAGGCAAATAAATAGCTATATTAACTGTTTTAAAAATTCATTAGCCTATGACTGATTTTTGCAGTATTTTAAATGTGGTGGAATGGTATGAGTTCTGTCAGCACTCAACCATTTAGGGTGACTTTCTTGAAAGACCACTGCAAAATCATGCTACTGTTGTGTATTTGTCTGTGTAGTTTTCGTGCATGTGTGTATGTATATAGAAATATATATGACTCCTCCCTTTTTTTTCTTCTGATACTTGTTAATATATTCCCACCACCCTCGCCCCAAAAGATTTTGATCTTCACTATTTTTCCAGGAATTGGAATGGAGACTAATATTACTGTTAGATTTGTTCTAGTCCCCTTTTGGCTAATTCCCATGTGTCATACTTCTTTTCCCATAGCTTGTATTTCCCTTATCATCATTTTGCACTAATGGATTGCAGATGCTGCAGGGAGTATTATTACAAGAATATTTTGAGCTCTAGTACTAATAGGTTACACTTTCGTAGTCTGTGTGTGTGTGATATTTGTGATATTACTTCTGCAATATTTAATACTTGCATTTTGTTAAATAATTACCTGTTACAAGGGCTACTGTAGATTTCACAGAAACATCATCCATGAAGACATTTTGGCTGTTAATTTAGTCTCTCTGTGTAAGGTAAACCTAGACCCAAAGATAGTTGGGGATAGTAGTACTTTTTAGTTGTTCAGGTACAGTTGTGCTTTACCCATCCAGGAACATTTGAATTGGCAAAATTAAACCTTGCAGCAGACTGTACTGCTGTAGAGGGGAGAGGGGAACCTTGGGAGGAGTTGGTGGTTTCAGGCACTTCTGAAGAGAAACAGTTGCTGTAGCACTTGGCTGAAAGAAAGCACTAGATGATACTAGTGCTGGAAGTGCTGGAATTTGGCTCCTTAAGTGTAGTAAATAGGCAGCCTGCTTACTGTTCTGCCTTCCCCATTCAGCTGCCTTGCAGATCTGCCTATTTGTGCTATGCCTGGTTCTTCTTGGTCCACCTCAGTTGATGTTTTTCCAGTGTGATGTTTGCAAATTCTGGCAACAGTAATTCTATAAAGTACCTTGTCGACATTCTTGAATGTCCTGAGTGTTCGAAAGTTTTTTTTGGTGTCCAACCTAAATCTCCATTAGTGCATATGTAAAACAACTGTTTCTTGTTCAGCCCTTAGTGTACTTCAAAATTCAATTTATCAATCTTTTCTGTGTAACATTCTTGTTTATTTTTGAAACTACTGTCTATTTAGTCTTGTTTATTTTTGAAACTGCAGTCTTCTCTCCTATAAAATCAGCTTGTTTCAACCTCTACTCATAGACAGATTCTTTAAAAAGACACATTTAAATAGAAAGTGTCTGGAGAATGACAACAAAATGAGAGTTTGAAGTAAAGATCTTTCTTTTGCATGAGACATCCCTGTCAAAACTTTATTTTAACCTTAAGACCTCCTAGCAAGGCTTCTCATTTGCCAGACCAAATAAACAGAAAATAGAAAAATTCTAGCATGTGTTAGAAAAATGTTATAAAATGATACAGAAGCTCACATCAACATACAAAATTTTTGTTTATTCCACTTCGAGCATATCAGCATATCAAATACAGTATCAAAATGTAAACATACCCTTAGACTTGCCGAAGAATTATGGTACTGACAATTGAGCTCCTTAATGTCTTGGGAGAAAAGGAGAAAATGAAATCTGAGTTCCAGGAAGCTGCAAGTCCTGAAATTGTGAAGAGGAGTGATTTATGGTTTCTTAACTGCATCTCAGCTCCTGTTACTGAGAGTAATTAAAGGTGACTGACAGCTTTATACATTTTTCCTCATTTGTAAAAGTATTTCTTTCTCTGACACTAGTTTTGTTACTGTATTAGTATTCTGCATACCAGCTTGACAAATTTGCTGTTACAAAATAGCAAAAAGTCATTCTTAAGAAAGCATGACAAGTAATATTTTTGCAGCCTACTTTTAAAATCTAGATTAAGATGAAAATTGAAGGTGGTTTTTTTTGTAATTGTGCCAATATAATGGCCTTAATAGCAGACTCTTTACAGCAGCATATTGAGAGGCAGGAGGCAATAGGTGTAAATTGAAACCTAGTTTCAGACTAGGTTTAAGGGAGGAAAAACAGATTCTCCATGGGGACAGTGACTGCATTGGTGGGTCCTAGAATACATGTGCAGATAGGCTGTTTGGTTTCTAGGTTAGCTAGTTACATTCACAACATACACTTTTGAAAGCCTATGCATACCCATCTGTAAACATGTAAATTTAACTCTTGTGGCCATATAAATTTTGCTCATACTTCTGTAATCATATGTCTATTTATTGATAATCGCAGTCATACAATGTATAAATAAAACTTCTGTTTTCCATTTAGTGTCACCAAAGTTCTTGTATATAATCATGTTAATTTTTCATATCACGCTTCTCAAAATAGTTTTCTGACCTTTCAGTTTGAGATTCACTAAATCTGCTTACAAAATTATGTATGAATATTTAGATTGTTAGAAACATAATTAGATTGTCCCAAACTTTATTAATGTCCAATGCAATACCACACACAATTTTGTCTTAATGTTAAAAAAAAATCTGTTTGAGTAAAGCTTTTTATTATTATTATTATTTTTTTATTATTATTTTATGAGCACTTTGAACTGAAATCACACCAAAAATACAGTGCTGCTGGATGGTGTGGGAAATACGGAGTCCAGAGGAAACGTTTATTCTGTACGGCTGGAAGATTTAAGCAAGGTGCTCATGTCTGTTAGATTTCGTTGGGATGCAGTCGAATAGAGAGTTGTAATCCTTCTCTTGGATGGACTTTGCTGTTACAAGTTGATTTGTTATGACTGTTTGCCATCCTTCTCTTTTCAGACAAGGGGTGTCTGTTACAAGGGAGATCCTGGCTATGTTTTCGGCACTAACTTTCACTTCTGTGGGATGTAGATACTTTGAAATACCACCAAGCGGTATATAATATGTAGACACAAAAATAATGAAGTAATTCTGAAATAACATATTGGAAGTCTTCAGAAATCATAATTCAATGGCATTAAAAGAAATAAACAAGCAAAACCCCAACAAAACACACCAAAACCCCAACCCCACCCACCCAGGAAAGCAAACAAAAAAAGCTAAACCAAACAACAGCCTATATCTAATTTAAAATAACATCAGGTGTCAAAATCATAATGCTTCCCAAAAGCTGGAATTTCAACAGGAATGTGGTATATCTTTCAGCTGAGCCACACAGGTCTAATCTAGGTGCACATCTTCGGTTATCCTTAGAACTTCTGTTATAGATCTATTTGATTAACAATTAAGTAAAACTGGTAAGACCTGAGTAATGAGAAGTATGCATCTTCTCTCAATTTCTTTTGATTTTAGTGCACAGCAAGTGGTGCCATATAACTTCCCTACAGGTACAGACAGAGGTAAATGACTTGAAATTTACTTTAGCTGAAACCAATCGCACTCCATAAAGCTCTTATAACTCGTTTAAGCCCCACTTATGTACTTATGCCTTTATTTACTTTACTATATTTTTACCTTGTCTTCTCTAAGGCACTTAGAGTAACTTTTATTTGCTAGTGGTACAAGGGCATCTATTATACTGCAAGATAAAGGGATTGATGTGGCTTTATCAATTTATACCTGACCTGCTAACATATTACGGGTGATTTAAAGAGACAAGAGTTTCCATTTCATTTTTAATTTCAGTTATTACTAGAGTTCCTTTACATACCACCACCACCCCAGAATATTCTATGCATTTAGTAGGGCAATTAAGCTCTCTAAATTATATGTTGTAATAGTTCTCCTTTTTTATAAAATTAATTTGAAGTGTTTGAATTGGCATGTCATATGCATATTGTCATATGTTTTGATTGTAAGGAAGTGCAGACAGATAGGATGTGCTACGCTATGGATTCTGTTTATTAAGATAACATAGGAACTAAGGATAGCCAGTGTTTGCATTATTTACTACCTTAGAAGAAGGCTAAGAAGAAATTTCAGCAATTAATGTGAACAACTTCTATGCTTAGTTTAATGTTAACTGAATCCATTGACTGAGGAATATGTCTCTTATTTACCAGCTGAAAAAGTGAGGAACCCATAAATTTGCAGAAATGGAACAGATAACTTGACACATGGTGTATCAGCCTGAACGAGAAAGCAACAATAAGAATAGATAATAAAACTTGGAGTTTCCTGGAACTTATCTGCTCTATATTAGACTAGAAAAGCATTGCAAGATCCAAGGTTGTACTGAGAAAAAAGATAATTTGTTATGTTAAGCAAATTAATACTTAAAAACATCATTAATTTTATGTTTCTATAAATGTCTTTACCTTGCTACTGTTTCACTATGTTCAATGTGGTTTTGATTAAATTAACATTTATATGAATGTTTTGTGTAGTTCAGAAAAGAAGTTGAAAGGAAGTGTACTACTGTGTGTATTGCGTACGTTAACTATTTTTGAGTTGAAGACTTGGAAAGCTTAAGATATATTGAGAGACTGCATCATCTGACCTGTTCTGTATTCAGAATCAGAACCCTCTAAATTTGTAGAGAGTTACCTGAGTGTGAAGGGTTGAAAATGCTGGAAAAGACACTGTCAAGGGCTTTTTTTAAAAAAATCCTTTGTTTGCAGTTCATGTACTGGAAAGTAAATTTTACCTTCTGTTTTTGTCCTGCCTCAGTATGTGCCTATTAAAGTAAATGCCTCTTTTTCATGCATGAGCACAGCTTGCATTAATGATAATGGAGTTTTTATATGCATGTTGAAAGGTGTTCATACCTAATGTTCCTGCAATTTTAATGCTGCAGAAGTCAACACTAATGTATAAAATACTTTATTTTTTTCTCTGTGAATCAGCACTGTTATAGTCAGCAAGTATATATATCTGTAGCAATTCTGCCTAAGGAAGCTGGTGAATCTACATTTTTGAACATGTTTTGAGTAGCTTTGATTTATTTTGATTATTATATGGTGGGGGGGTCACCACAGTTCAGCAGATAGAAGTTAGGTCAAATGTATTAGATAAATGTGCTCTGAAATCAAACTATGCTGCCAACAAAAACCACATGTAACTCTTTCATCTTGCAAGGTCTCTGTAAATGTCAAACAGTGTTGTAGTTCAGCTGAACAAACAAGATCCACTCCCTTCTTGCATCTTCAGGGATGCACAACGCCATAAATATATTGGGCAGGAGGGGGAAGTAGCCACAGTAAATGAAAGTAAGGATTTGCTACTCTTGGGTAGCACATCAGAGTAGCTTGCCTCTGCATGTATGACTTGGTGACTGAGAAAAACTGGCTTATTTTATGTATCAATACATGCTCTGTTTTGGGAGGCAATTGCTTATTTTTCCTAAAGGGTTTTCTTTAATAACCTCACCATTTCAGCTATCCCATTTATTTAATTGAGAGAATGTTGCTGTAGAGCCTGCAGATAAACTAGCTAACCCTGTCATTTTTATCTTCTTGAGTGCAGTGTCACATTACAGGACTATCAGCCCAGAGACAAGTTCTCATACAGCGGTAATAAGCAAACAGAGCCATATGAGCAAATTTAATTAACTGCAAAGATGGATTTCTCAGCTTTTCCATGGCTTGGCCAACATGCAGAAGTATGTAGCTTTTATGCTGTAGGAAATGCTGTAGAATACAAACTATGCACATTTGTACGTAGAGATTATCTGCATAGTCTTCGGTATCCATATCCTGATTTTGGTTCACTTTTTCCTGTGTGTTTATGCCTTCTCATCTGTTTACATCCTGGTTCCCAGTACAGTGTACATTGCATCCCTAATGGCTAGGTATAGATGTGGTTTTAATTATTATGCTCTATTATACCTGAACGATTAGTAAAGCATGACATGGTGAGTAGCCAAGTACACAAATTAGACAAATTCTTTACACAAGCTGAGGTGAAAAAATGACACTCAGACCCATGAAATAAATACATCATACATTCTTTTCTCTGTGTTTTATTTGTATTCTAGTTTCATAGAATCATAGAACAGTTTGGGTTGGAAAGGACCGTGTAGTTCCAACCCCCCAGCCATGGGCAGGGACACCTCACCCTAGACCATGTCACCCAAGGCCCTGTCCAGCCTGGCCTTGAACACTGCCAGGGATGGAGCATTTACCACTTCTTTGGGCAACCTGTTCCAGTGCCTCACCACCCTCACAGTAAAGAACTTCTTCCTTATACCTGACCTGAATTTCCCCTGTTTTAGTTTAAACCCATTACCCCTTGTCCTGTTGCTACCATTCCTGATGAAGTCCTTCTCTGGCATCCTTGTAAGCCCCTTTCAGATATTGGAAGGCTGCTATGAGCTTTAGAACATTTAATTAAAAAAATCAGTAATGGAAAGTTTCCTTCCCACCTTTCTTGTCCAACCCAGGGTCAATATCCCTCAATCCATTGCTCCAATTTCTTTTTTTACCCCTCTCTTTAACAGTATGTGAAGTTTATGGTGTTTCAACTGTAACTTGCATGTTACTTTTAAAGTACCTAAAATCAACTCCAGGTGTATCAGTGTCTGAATCCTGCTTGCTTTTGGCTTGTAGTGTGGGGGGTAATGTATCTGTATGTTAAATACAGGTTTTTAATGTTTGTATGTGTGCTTTTTCAAACATAAGATCAAGTACTGTGGTTGGGTGGGTGGAACAAAACAAAGCAGCCTTTGTGCTCATTTAGCTGGATACCCTGGCTGATTTTGTGATTGTCCTATTTTTACTCCCCTTTTGTGAGCTAATTTTTGATGATGTTAAGAGATCACAAGATTTATCCGAAGCATTTATTCTCCTTTAGTGTTGATAATATTTGGGACTAGGAGAGAAGATGTTTGAAGACCTATTGTGGTCTGATCATAACTAATGGGATCTGGCAGCTGGATTGAGATTTGTTTAAAAAACAGCTTAGTAGTACTTTTGCTTATTTTTTATTGAGAATAAAATGAAAACAGTGTCTTTTAGCAGTTGGTTTCCAGCACTCTAGAGATACACATCAAGGCTGTGTATTCATTCAGCTTCATCTCAGTACTAGTTGTGTTTTTTTAATGACACTGGTATAAACCTCATGTGTCTTTGGTGACTCTGCTCTCTTTATTACAGGTGCTGTTGTCCGGATTGATCGGTGTTGTTTCATGGAAGAGGCCCCTTTCACTTGTGGTGAGTGGCAATGTGGCTTTAATAGTGTTATGCAGACTTTAGATAAGTTACTTACCAGTGGTTTTGTGTTTAGGTACAATCCTAATACTTTCTGGGGATATTTTCCAGCGCTGTTATGTATCCTAATAGTTATAAACACTTAGGACAAAAATTTTGGGACTTTGAGGTTGTATTACATAAATATAGGTGACAATAATATTTTTCTTCTATCTGTACTTCAGTCTTTGGAGAGCTGTAATATTCATTATTTGTAAAAGAATGCAGACATCTACTGCCACTTCCTTGGCATTGTTACAGTTCTAGCTCTCTTTTAAAAAGTGATAGCATATGGTTTAAGAATTCAAATGTAAGAATTAGAATTATAAACATTTTGATAAATGTGTATATTTGAAGAAAGGCAACAATCGTACTGTAGTTGATGGTCTGGAATTAAAATGACTGAAAACAGTGAGACTTATTGCCTTGTAGATATGCAGTATGGCTTGGATTAATAGATAGCCATGAAATACGTTATAAATTTCCATAATTTGTTTATTAATGTATTTTTTTAGATTAATACTGAACTTCAAGAAGTGCTTAGTCTGTCACTGTTGTTCTAGACAAACACTGTTCATCTGCATTTGTCTTTGCGTTTAATTTAACTTGCCCAAGATTGCACCTCAGAGAAATGTTTTTTAACAAATTATCTGGATGGCAAAAAGTCAGTAGCTGTTCTTTGTCTGCAGAACGCTTTTTAGCTACATTATGTATATTCTTTTGTGAGATTAATGTAGTAAGATAGTAATGAAAAGTAATTTATGCTTTGTGTATGCATGTTAATAGTTTCAATTAACCTATTAAGCAATATTAGATTCAAATCAGTCTCATTAAAGTGGTGAGATGACTGTGTCAATAAGGATGTACTAGCAGGTAAATATTGCATTTGAAAAAGTGTGCATGTAATATAGTAACATCTGTAACATTTGTACCATAGTTAATACTAAAGATAGTCCCAAGAAAAAAGAATGTAGAGGAAATATATTGCTCTTATATTACAGACCATTAAAACTAAAATAATTCCTCTGAATTGTGTGCTTGTACAACTGTGAAATCTAGCTAAACCTAATACTTTTCAGAATAGTTGCTTGTAAGCAACTGTAATTGCTGCTTACGTCATTGGAATAAACAATTAAATGGAAAGACTGATATTAATAAACTGAATTAGAACTTTAGGTATATCTTTCAATATTATCAACTAAAGCAGTAGTGGTAGAGCTTCTGATGTATATTTTTCTTTCTTTCCCTTTACATAATTCACTTTCATAAAGGAAGGACAGAGATGGAGTTTGCATTGATTTACTAGTTGATGTTTTTACCAACAGATGAACTCTGTATGATGCAGAAAGCTGCTTGGTGGCAAGATAAATGAGGTCAAACTGAAGCAAATTAGTGAAATTAATGAGTGCCCATGTTAGCAGACAGGGTTTTGGACAAAAATACAAAAAAAGAAGGACAAATTTTTACTTACCATTGATGAGCAGGAAGAGTTTTCACATTAAAACATACCAAAAGACTGGTATATCAGGAATGGGCAGTCATCAAGTAAAAATCTTCATAATTTCTCAGACTTTTCAATTTAATTATTTTATAAGCAACCAATGAATGTGTATATGAGAATACACAGATAGGATGGGAGTGGTCATTTGGTTGCCCTGGGATTTCTCTGGTTATCTCTTGCTGCACAGGAGCAGAAATAGGAGAAAACTATTTTTTTCTCCTGGTGTTACCAAAAGGCAGCATGGCCCAAAGTACTGTTTTCTCCAATAGTCTGTCAGTAATGTAGCTTATAGTGGAGATTTTGCAGGTTTGCAGTGTTGTTTGGAGTAAGAATGTGTATCTCTGGGTAAAGATTGGGCTAAATTTCTGCTCAGTGTTGTGACAAATAGCTGGCATTCCTTTTTTTTTTTTTTTTCCTTTTATTTCAATATATTCTACCTTGTGGGCTTTGTTAATAGTAATTCTCTATCTGGTACCTGGGAATGCTGCTTCTTTATAGATTAACAGGAAATAGAACTGTAATAGTATTATGTATTAGAAATACTTTGAAAGAAAAAATTATTCTGTCAGTGAAAGAATCACGAAAGTGCATGTTTGGTACCCAAATCTTGTTTCATTTTCATTTGTGTTACATTTTATTGCTCACGTATTACAGACCATTAAAACTAAAATAATTCCTCTGAATTGTGTGCTTGTACAACTGTGAAATCTAGCTAAACCTTATACTTTTCAGAATAGTTGCTTGTAAGTAACTCTAATTGCTGCTTACATCATTTGAATAAACAATATTCATGCATCAGAAATGTTATTCAGGCCTACTAAGACTTGGCTTCTTCTATTCCTGAACACTTGCCTATTGTAGATTCAGCCAGGCTTTCAGATATCAATTCATTCAGTGAAATGGAAATAGGCAGTTGTGGTCAGTATCATTCAAGGAAGTGTGCTAATGAGTCATATATCTTGTGATCTGCTTACACAATGCATATGCAAAATACATATGGTCAAGAATTAACCTTTAACCAAGTTTACAGTATTATAAACAGTTATATAATCAATTACAGTGTATCTTTTTGTTGCAGTGTTACAAAATCTGGCATTGCAGACGATAACAAAAAGAAAGGTATCTTTATAATCAGAAGCTAGGAATAATGCTTTCTAAAATTAAACCATACACCATCTTTGAGATATTCTGAAAACTGGTAAAACTGATAATATTTGTAAGGTGCTAGTTTGCTGCATATTTTGGATTTGTGACTAAAACAGGTTTGATAACACACCAGTGTTTTGACTGTCGCTGAGCAGTATGTACACAGTGTCAATGCTTTCTCTTTTTCCCACTATGCATCACTTGCTTTGTTCTTTGGGATTTTTCCTTCCACTTTGGTTGCTATAAACTATCTTCATCCCACAAGTTTTTTCACTTTTGCTCTTCTAATTCCCTTCCTGTCCTGCTGCAGGGGGGAGTGAGCAAGTGGCTGTGTGGTGCTTAGCTGGGGCCAGGATCAGCCTGTCATACTACTGATTCTGGTTTGCTCACTGCTGTATTCATGCAGGTTTTTTTCACAGATGCAATGTCTCGTCTTTGTGAACGTGTTATTTTCTGCAGGCAAAAAGAGGCAGTTGAAGCAATAAACACAAACAGTAGTTCATCAGCTATTAATTTATGGCTGTATCTTACCAGAAATGTGTTATGTAGTATTGCTGTAGCAATGAGTGGGTGCTTACATGCTTTACCATCTTGGGACCAAAGTCAAAATAGAATAGTTGTGTATTTAAAAGACAATAGCATGAGTGGTGTTCTGTAATACATTCTGTAAAAGATTTAGAAACTTGTATGTACTTAGAAAATTGTACTGTGATATTAATATGTAGAAATTCAATTACACACAGAAGCCCCCACGCTAAAGTGTCTTTGCATAGCTTAATTATCTGAAGGCTTCACCAGATTTTGTTAATTTTTCAGAATTTTATTGGTCACCCTTTAGTCATCAGTTGCTTATGTTGCCAAAATTCTTCATATATACAAGGAATCAGTGTCTGTCATCAAACCTGTTTTTACATTTGTCAGAGGAGACACAGTTGGGCAAAGGAGATCTTTAAATTGCTTATGCATTAATTTTGAACCATATTTTTCTTATATTTTAGGTGTTTCCTTGTTAAGCTTTCTCTAATTACAAGCTCTAGGAGAATTTATAGTGCTTTGGGAAAATCTTTCGAGAGTCCTTGTTGGAAACTAAATGCTGGCTGTGTCGGTACCACTGCTTAAGGTTAAAATAGGAATTTCTTCCTTGTAGTTTATGTAAGTGTCTGAAAACTGGGAGAGAGCTTGTGTAGCTCCTGAGGTTGAACTACCTTGTGCAAAACTTTAACCTGCAGTGAGATTATTTTTCTGTTATAGTCTATAGGAATTGCTAATCTTTTTGTGCTAAGGAAATTAATTCAGCCTCCGAACTGAGTAGAAAGCTTCCCTGTTGCCATCTGGCATTTGGGTGAAAAATATTTTAACATTTCTAACTGAAGCTTTTACAATAACCTGGTAGATTATTTCCCCCCCCCCACCC
>NW_009940731.1:0-814 GCF_000696875.1 Nestor notabilis
CCTGAGGATCTCAAACTTGACCATCTCATGGTCGCTACAGCCAAGGCTGCCCTGGAGCGTCACATTCCCCACCAGCCTCTCCCTGTTGGTGAGCACAAGGTCAAGCATGGCACCTTTCCTTGTTGGATCCTGTATTAATTGCAAGAGGACGTTGTCATCCATACAATCAAGGAACCTCCTGGATTTCTTGAGCCAGGCTGTCCCCTCCCTCCAACAGATACCAGGATGGTTGAAGTCCCCCATGAGGACAAGGGCCTGCGAGCATGAGGCTGCTCCTATCTGTCTTTACAGTGCTTCATTAATAGAGTCCTCCTGGTCAGGCAGTCTGTAGCAGATCCCCATAGTAATGTCCCCCATTGCTGTTCTCCCTTTGACCTTGATCCATAAGCTCTCTGTTGACTCATCACCTGTCCCCAGACGGAGTTCCGTACTCTCCAGCCTATCACTGACATAAACAGCAACTCCCCTCCCCGTCTGCCAGGCCTGTCTTCTCTAAAGAGCCTGTAACCTTCCATTCCAACACTACAGTTATAGGAGCCATCCCACCATGTTTCTGTGATACCAGTGACATCGTATCCCTATAGCCTTGCACACATCTCTAATTCCTCTTGTTTGTTTCCCATACTACGGGCGTTTGTATAGAGGCATCTGAGCCGGACTCCAAATGAAGCTGACTCAACAGTTGGAGCAGGTGAAATATCTCTACATTGCTCCAAGCACTTATTATAGATGCTGGTAACTGACTGCGAGTGGTGGGACGGATCATTGCCCCCCTCCCCCAACACAATTAGTTTAGAGCTTTCTTTCCCAGCCT
>NW_009940732.1:0-1252 GCF_000696875.1 Nestor notabilis
TTCCCAAAGAGAAGATATTTTGTTAAACGAAGTATACCTGAGTATAATCCTTAGGTATTCGGTGCCATCTGCCTCCTCACACTTAATAGAAAGGATCAGATTCCCAAGGCTGCTGGCTGTACAATAAAAATTTAAATGATCCTAGAATAGAAACCATCAAAACAGCATTAGTGGGGAGCAGCTTGCTCCTGGTGAGGGCTGCCACGTTCCTGGCCAGAGGCGAGGACTCAATTCCATGCCAACACCCTCCCACCCTCCTTGCTGGGACCAGGGTTTCATCCCTCTGCCCATGGACCGCAGCACTCTGCCCTCAGCCTTGGTCAGAGGGAGGAAGGGTGTTACAAGCAAGAGGGCCACGGCTGCAACCCACCAGCCCCTGCTCTCCTTACAAAGGGGGCAGCTGCAGAATTTGCCCTTTTTGCTCACAATTTTACAATTTCCTTTTATTCTTGGGGGCACTTTTCAACCAACCACTTGCCCCCTGCACCGGGGCACCCACCTTTCCCAGGAAATGCTTCCTGTAGGCTCTGGCCTCTCCTTTGCACTCCAGCTTGTAGCCGTAGGTGCTGGGGCTGAGGTTCTCCTCCTCCTCCTCGCAGATGCTGCTGTCGGACGAGGTCGGCGTGCCAAGGTTTTCTGGGTCTTCGATCCAGTATCCCCCAAACTGGGGCAGGATGATTAGTGGGTACGGGCTGCCCTTCTCCAGGATCTGCAGGACACACACCCATGAGGGGTTGGGCAGGACTGGGGTGCAGATGTGGGGTGAAGGGGTTCATCACCCCTTCACCCCAACAGCTCCCAGCCCTGGCATCAAGGGGACAATCCAGCCCCTCTCTGAAAGCTCTTCTCTCTGCCAGAAGAGGGAATGTGCTACTGAGGAAAAGCAGCAGCTGCAAAGATGGGGAGGAGGAACTTTGTGCAGCTTCCCTTGGAAACAGGATTCCACCAATTCCCCTGTTATCAGCAGTTTTGGAAAGGCAATTGCTGGAAGGCGTTCAGGGTGATTCAGGGCACCCACCTCATCAATGCTGGGGTATGGGATGTAGTCTTCCTGCAAAAAGGAATCAAAACACCATGTATGACCATCTATTCCCTACCAGCCACCCCTTAAGACCACATCCAACTGCTGTACTGGTCCTTCCCATCCCCACGCTCTGCACTGAGCTCCAGGCGGTATCAGAGAGCGATGCTCCTGGCGGGTGACGGGCGCAACCCTGGGGACACACACAGGGACTCCTCTGTGCCCAGGTCA
>NW_009940732.1:1283-3582 GCF_000696875.1 Nestor notabilis
TGAGCAGGACAAGCCCTTCCCCAGGGGTCTCCATTGCCCGTGTAAGCTCTTGGCTCTGCAGCAGAGCCCAACGTTTTACACAGCTCAGCGCTGAAATGCACAGGCTTGGACATAAAGCTGGATTAGGGATTTACAGGCACCACTCCTTCATCTTCGCAGTTCAATCTTTGCCTTGGTTTTAGATAACAGTTATATCTTTTTTTGCCCTTTCAGTGACTGTTTTTGGTGATGCACATTAAAGCTCTGAGATAAGGGGGGGACACTTGAAGAGACCCGCACAAGAAACAGAATTCAACCAACCTTGTGTTTTTGGCTTCCAGCCCTCTGTTCTTCAAGTTTTGGTGCCTGTTTGGAATAAAATGAATAGATTGAATGATTAAGATGTTCCCAACAACACAGACAAAACCACGAGGGTATATTGCAACACAGGAATCACTGACAGAAGTGCCATGAAAGGAGGGGTTTCTGCAGAGGTGCCGCTGTGCCAGGACAGACCCCAGCGTAACACGGGATGTGGTAGGACAAGACCTGGGACACAGCGACACTGCACTGAAAACATCCGTATGTGAGACCATGGTTCCCCAGGCACCAAACACAACATGCACCACGGTGGGGGAGCACTGCACATCCCAGCACTGGGGGTGAATGCCGCCTGCCTGCATCCCTCTGCAGGGACAAGGTACATGCCAGGGGACACCCTAGTCCCCTGACTGTCCTCCTTATGCAGATCCTGATGTGTTCCAGCATGGGACAAGAGCATGCTTTGCTCTGACCTGAGGGTAGTGAGATACTGCCAGACCCAGCCGTGCTCTGCACCAGAGCCTGATGTTTGCAAAGAGAGGTAGCAGCATCCTGACTTTACCAGGGACAATGGGACTGGGTCCGAGAGCACATGCCCTGCCTGGTGACACACAGGTCTTTCCACAGGGCTCACAGTGCTGGGGCTTAGGCAACAACTCAGACCAGGGTATGGCTGGACAAAGGTTCCCACACGTTTGGTGCAGGAGGTGCAGCAGGTCTCTGCCCTGCAGCCCTGCCAGGGTGGGTGTCCCGCGTTGCTGACATGCACATGCTGCTCACCTGCATTTTTTCCAGCATTTCGAAGAATTCTGCAGACTGAAAAAGAGAAGAGGGAAGTCTCCTGTTGAACACACAGACAGGAAGCAAGCCAGCCGGAGCTATAGCCAGGCAGGGACACCGACCCCCAGCCTGTGCTGGCATCCCAGTCCTCAACAGGAATGGGAAGAAGAAACTCCATCCGTAACTGATGGCATGTGCCTCTGGGACACCCCATGCAGCCCCGCCGCTGGCAGGGACAGACCCCATGGCCGCTCCGAGGGCCATGAGTGTCCCACAGCAGGTTCCCCCAGGGCAGCTACGGGCAGCACAGCAGCAGCTCCCTCCTCTCCTCCTGACTCCTCATGTGCTGCGTTCCCTTTCCAAAGCAGCTTGGGAAGATGGTCTGAGTGCCACAGAGCTTTGCAGCCCCTCGAGCATCCCCACTGCACACAGGGCACATAGTTCCTGCATCTTTGGCAACACTTGGCACAGGGGCTCAGGCACAGCTGGACGATCCTGATCCCTCATCTGGCTTTTCCTGCTCTCAAGTACAGGCAAATAAATTCTCTCACCAACCAGCGGCTGTAAACATTGAGGCACTCACAGTGAACTGCTCAGTGGCTTCTCTGGAACTATGCTCCAGCAGCCCCATCCTTCCTCCTCCCACTGCCTCCTTCCCACCTCTCCTGTAACCCGTGTTTGCTCCCGGCTCATAAGGCCAAGGGGTGGCTGTGCTGCAGGTGATGCTGTGGTCCAGGAGGGAGAGCAGGAACCGCATCAGCAGTTCCAATGCTGCCAGCTACCAGAAACAGTTTGCAGAAGAGAGATGAGAGATTTGGGGCAGAAAGAGTCACGGTACCAAGGAGAAAGGCTTAGGGGTGATTTTTAGTGAGCTCTTACCATAGAATCATAGAATAGTTAGGGTTGGAAATAGACAGAATTTATCAAAAGACAAAAAGGAGAGAAAAAAGCAAACAGAGGGGGAGATGAAGAAATGAAAATGGAAGACCAAAGGAAAACCTCAGAGAGATTGTCTTCTAATACATGTGGAGAGCAAAGGTTAGTTTTACAGCACAAGTAGCCTGTGACCGCCCCAGTGACACCAGCTGGGATGGGGCAGAGATGCTGCCAATACAGGCGGGGACTTGGTGAGGGAGCCCCAGCCCTGGCCATGCTTCCAGCTTCAGACTGTGCCTGGTTTAACCTACTGCACCTATGGGAGGAAAAGCAAACCCTGGGC
>NW_009940732.1:3616-5678 GCF_000696875.1 Nestor notabilis
TAAGCTTGGTTTAGATTCCAGTCCATGTTCAGGTCTCTGCAATGGACAAATGCTCTTTGAGCAATTAAAACAGTTTCCAGGTGCCGCTCTGCCAGCAGCCAGATCAGGGAACCAAACCTCACAGCAGCACTGGATCCACCTGCCAAAACAGCTCCGTCAGAAGCATGTTCATGTGTTCAGTACAGCAGACGGCAGTCTGTGCCCTGCAGGGATTTATGCACGTTTGGAGCCAGTCTCACTGGGCCACAGATATTTTGGCAATTAGAGCAGAGACAATTACACCTTTGTGCCGCCCAGCAGGAAGCTGAAAGGCTCCAAACTAACCCTGCATCTGCTTCTTCCAGGCAACCCAAGGCAACACCGGAGTGGACAGCGTGTCCCCCCCACAGACCTGCCCAGGAGCTGGTTCAAATGACCTCAGAAATCCAAAACACTCCACTGAAATGGCACTGCTGCTGTTCCTTTCGAGCTCATCTGTCCTCGCCCTCACCACTGAGCATGCTACAGGCAGCACGAGGGATGGACAGTCACACCCCAGCACATCAGCACAGAGGAGGACACGGGTCACCTCCATCAGCACTGGGCACAGCATCGGCCAGAGAACCCAGGGCCTGTTCGACCACACCAGTGCCCCGGGGCAGGTTTAGCGAGCGGGTACCTGCAGATGAGGAGTGCTCAGAGCAGAAGCTACAGCAGAAAGTGCCCTTTTGACGGCTTCCAGAGAAAGTTGCCCCCATAAGAAAACCCTGTGCCGGGCGGGATCGGCCAGGATGGAGCGCAGCGGGGCAGCGCTGCCCAGCACCCTTCCCATGGGTCCGGGAGCACTCACCAGCAGGCGCCCGAAGAAATCCATCCTCTTCCCGGCATCACCACCCGACGCAGCAGCCACGGCCATACTTGTCAAGGCCCCAGCCGTGGCCATCCCTCCCTGTCCCATACCGCCTTCGTTAATGTTTCCTCAGGCCAGAGGCAGGGCAGCTGCTTTGTTGTTTCAAAGGGTGGCTCCCTGGGAGGCAAAGTGCCTGAAACAGGTTGGGCAGGAAGCAGGAGAGGGTCTGCCAGGCACTGGCGGGGGGGGCGGACTGCACAGCTCTGCAGTGGGATGCACAGCCCAGCGTGGGATGCATGGACCTGCCATCACCCCAGCTCCAGCCAGAAGCAGCCATACCCCTGCCTGCAGCATGCCTGGGGTCTCACCCCCCTCCCCAGCCTCTCCTGTAGCAGCACCAGGGCAGGGAGCAGACCCCAGCACTGGAGCCACCTCTGCACCTGCACAGCCAGGCTCAGCCTGCGTTAAAAGGCAGAATTTCCATTTAAAACATGATCTGGGCAAAGGCATCCCTGCTCCCTCCCATCGCTCCAGGCTTTGACCCCCTCAGGATCCCCCTTCTCCTCCTCTGCAGCCCAGCGAGATGCTACAAGTGTCATCTCCCACCTGCTTTGTGCACTCAGGACATGCACAAAACCCTAAATAGCCCAATCATCAAATGCTCCACTAATAAACTCCTCCAACTCAATGCTCTATTTCCAACCCGCTTGCTCTGAACAACCATTTAACCAGGTTCTCAGCCACCTCGTAATCCTCACCTCCACCTCATCTTCTCCAGCTTAATGAGTAATTTCCCAGGTGGCATCACAGCGAGCACTCTGCAGCAACCTGGGGAGACGAGCTACAACTGCCTTTGTCTGGAATCTGATGTCGCAGAAACCTCTCAGGCCGCTCTGACATAAGCTGTTTTTGGTGAACCCCTGTTGTATCCTATTTTCCCATTCATTTCCATGTCTCAAACTGACTTTTCTTGCTGAATTCACTCTGGAGCTCTGCCCCAGGTCACCACCCGGCTCTGCATCACACTGCTTGGCACAGGGCTGAGCGCTCCCTGCTCACCTGAGGCTGTTTGGGTGAGATAAACACGAGCTGGGAGCTGTGGAGGTGCCCACTCACCCCAGCTCACACAGGACCAGCTTCCAGGTCTAACCAGGTTCTCATGACCTTTCCCGTTGGGTTTGGGAAGATGCAGGAGGAGCAGAGGTGAACGTGCATGGGCCCAACAGAGGGAAA
>NW_009940733.1:0-205 GCF_000696875.1 Nestor notabilis
CTTGAGCTCATCGGAGCGGCCGGATTTGGGAGCCAGGAGGGCTTATTCCCTACTTTTCCATCTGGGCAAGGAGTGGATCCGGTGGGATTGAGCCAAGGGACATCAGACACTTTGGCTGCCCTTGGCCCCGGTGCCACCAAACCCCTTCGTATCCCATGGGACACGGCCGGCGCTGTCGGGAGGTCGCTCCAGAAGGGCCCCGGCA
>NW_009940734.1:0-577 GCF_000696875.1 Nestor notabilis
GCCCTTGGAGCTTGAGGGCAGCAGGAGGCTAAGACCAGGCCATGGTGCAGCACACGGCAAGGTGCAGCTCGTGCTCTCTGGGACAGGGCCCTGTATGACAGCCCTGACCCTGCAGTGCTGGGGACTGCAGTGACACAAGTAGGGACACTGCTCCTTTGCAGCCCCCCAGGGAACACCGTGCTCTGTTAGTCAGACACACACACAACCATTTGTCCAGCAACAAATGTATTGGACCCCAGTGTTGGGGCCTGGCCCAGGGCTCAGGAAGAGCCATGAGCCACAGGAGCTCCCTGCCAGCATGGAGCAACCTTCAATAAACAGCTTGGAGGGAAGCGCAGTTGGTGCCTGGTCCCTGCTACTGCTTCTCCCAGCACACACCAGTCTGGCCTCCAGGGCACTCCAGCGTCCTCCCTTCTGCTGGATGGACATCACACGCTGGGTGCACGTGGCCAAACCGAACCGCGTGGGCTGAGGCACGTCCTGAGCCCTCATCGGACAGCGGGGCAGCCCCTTGCCCTGCCAGCGAGGAGGTACCCTTGCCCTCCCCCTCGTCGTGGGGGGTCCTGGTGCC
Source organism: Nestor notabilis (assembly GCF_000696875.1). NCBI lineage: Eukaryota > Metazoa > Chordata > Aves > Psittaciformes > Psittacidae > Nestor > Nestor notabilis. Next base: position 572 of record NW_009940734.1, read on the forward strand.
CGTCTA
>NW_009940734.1:738-1934 GCF_000696875.1 Nestor notabilis
CTGGCCGGTGAGCCACGCCTGCCTCTACCCTGCGTACGGTTCCCTGGGGGGCTGGTGCAGGGCTGCAGTGTGCTGCAGGCACCCTAAACCCTGTTCCCCACAGCCGCAATGCAGCCCCAGGAAGGGCTGCAGGGCTGGGACACCCAACTCACCCCCAGGACGTGCACCCGGTTGTAGTAGGAGCTGAAATCCATGCTGAGCTGGATCAGGAACTTGCACACCTGCAAGACAGAGCTGCTGCTGCTACAGTGGGGTCGGGCCAGTCTTGGGCCCTTCCCCGCCCCAAGCACAGCGGAAGCAGCCCCAGGGGTGCTGCAGTCTCACTTGGCATTGCTCCTGCATTGCTCACCAGTGGGCAGCACCCAGCCAGCAGGTAGCCTTGCCCTGGGCTGTGACTGCTGGAGCAGCACCCATGGGTGCTAGGGCACGTGCACTTACTGCCTCTGTGTTGGCTGTGATCCGGATCCCCTTGGTGGGTGCGGGCAGGTGTGCTGCCTGCTGCAGGACTTCAGGGAAAGGCAGGAGATAGTTGAAGAGCAGGAGCCATTCACCCTGGGAAAGGATTGTGTCAGGGAGGGCTGGATCCTCCCAGCCAGCAGCGTCCCTCACCCGAGCCACAGGTCCCCACGTTCCCCTTCTCAGCACTCACCTCTTCCCGGAGGCAGGAGAAGTTCAGCTCCGAGGGTGGTGGCAGAGGTGGGTACGTGCCTGGAAAGGAGGCAGGAGGCTGCTGCTGAGCCTGGGGAAGCGCCGTGGCTCCAGGCGTGAGGAACAGCCCCGCGGTGCTGCTCACCCCGCTCCACAGCCCGCTGGAAGGTGTCGAAGAGCGTGGCCAGCCGGGCACAGTTGTACATCACGAAGGCGCCGCTCTTGGTTCCCTTGGTGGAGATGCTGCTGTCCTGCAGGTCCAGCGTGATCTGAGGGCAGGGACAAGGCACGGTCCAGGCTGCTCCGCTGCTCCCATGGCTCCCCTGCCTTGTCCCCGCACAAAGCACCGTCCCACCTGGCTGCGGTGAGCAGTGCTCAGCATCTCGAACCTGACGGCAGCCGCTGTGAGGGTATCGATCACCTCAGTCCAGGCCTCGTCTGTGGAGAACGCAGGTGGCACCAGCCCAGCGCCCCCCGCACCCGTTCACCAGCACCCCCAGCACCCAGGCGGGAGCCCCCCTCCTGCGCTAGGGAGCTCCAGTGGCAGC
>NW_009940734.1:1966-2702 GCF_000696875.1 Nestor notabilis
GCTCTGCGCTTGGGCAGGTTACACACCAGCCCCCGAGCACGGTCAGCACTGGGTCCATCACGGAGGGGAGAGGGAGCACCACAGAGCAGCGGAGATGGGGCTGGAGCAGCACCCGTGCGCGGAGCTGCGGTGCTCACCTTGGGCGAGCTCCCCGTACTTCATCACGGAGGCTTCGTACATCTGGCGCTTCCGGAGCCTGGGAGGAACAGAGACACTCACAGCTCACCCCGGGTAGGTACCACCGAGGGGGACAGAAGCAGCACTGCTGCAGGAGGACACCGGCACTGGCGCTGAGCACCTCCAGTCCTCTCCAAATAGCTCTGAGGCCACAAAAAGCAGCCTAGAGGGACTGCACAGAGCTCTGTGCTCACCAGCTCGCTCAGTGTGGATGCCTGTGTGCCAACAGGGTGAGCAGAGCACAGGCAGCCTCAGCAGGCTGCTACACACCAACGTACTGGAGATACTGGTCTGCCCCGATGGGTGATGAGGGGTTTGTCACCTTCACTGGCCCACAGACAAGGTACTTCTGAAAGAGAGGGGCCAGGGCAGCAGTCAGAGACTCAGAAGCTCCACCAAAATTGGGCTAAAACCAGCCCTGTCCCAGCTGTGTCAGCATCATGGAATGGCTTGGATTGGAAGGGACTTTAAGGCTCATCTAGTGCAGGGTCTGAAGGAGGCTGGCTGAGCACAGGGATGCTGCGGGTCACAGTGAGGAGGGTGGGAGGTTCCTCACCTG
>NW_009940734.1:2717-3260 GCF_000696875.1 Nestor notabilis
GCATCCTCCAGAGCAGATCCAGCTGCTGCTGCTGGAATTCCTCCTCGCAGCTCACCACGTGCACGATGCTGCAGCAGCTCCCCTGGCCTCCAGCCTGCACCAGAGCACAGCAGGGAGCTCGCACGCAATTGCACGACACAGGAGAAACCACGTCTGGGAAGCAAGGGGCTGGCAGCACCGCAGGGTTACTCACTGTGCACTGCAGAGCAGCTTGCTGCAGCTCAGCCACGGACTGCAGCTTCCCCTCCGTCACTGGGGGGAGGAAGGATGCTCAGGGCAGGACAAAAGGGTTCACCCCACCCTGGCATCCTGCACCATCGGGTCTGCCCCGCGCTCAAACCAGACCAAAGGGGAATAAGAGGAGGAGGGAATTTGGATCTAAAGCTCCTTATAAAGACAACTGGGGAACAAGGGAACGGGGCTGCCCGCAGCCCCCGCCGTCACACCGAGCTGCTCACCCAGAAGCACATCCAGATTGGGGTCGTACCCCGCCAGGCCCTGCTGCTCCACGAAGCCCTTCAGCCGCACCGCACAGACAACGTC
>NW_009940735.1:0-5372 GCF_000696875.1 Nestor notabilis
TTTTTGTTATCTCCCTTTTCATTATTATTATTATTATAATATTATTATTATTATACTTCATTTCAATTATTAGACTGTTCTTATCCCAATCCACGGGTTTTACCTTTTCCTGATTCTCCTCCCCATCCCACCAGGGCAAGGGGAAGTGAGTGAGCAGCTGCCTGGTACTTAGCTGCTGGCTGGAGTTAAACCATGACAGTGAGGGAGAGATGTTGCACTGAGATAAGGAGAAGCTTTTAATTCATTTTGTATGTGACCTAAATTCAGGCCCTGTGGCCATCATGTCAATCCCACGGTCTTGTCTGCTAGATTACTGACGTAAGTAATGGTGACACGTGTATATATTGAATGTCCTTCTCTGTAGCTTCAGGAAGGACATCTCAGGGGGAAAAAAAGTTGCTTGGAGGTTTAATGATGCTTGTCATCAGTTCTGTTTTCCAAAGCCATGAACTCTGGTTTATCTTATCGTCGAAAGAGCATATGACGCTTTACGTCACAAAAATACAATGTATTTATCCTATGAAAGCAGCTTATATTGTAGGAAATTAGATGTCTTTTCTACTGCAAACATGCGGAATTGGTGTATGACTTACTGAAAATGATGCAAAATACAGACGTGGTTCCTGTAAAGAAACTGGAAAGCCTTTGTGTAGAGTCAGAGCTTTGATTGGTGGGCTGCGCAATCCTGATGTTTCTCTCAAGCTTTGGATTCCCTGCCATGCTGAGGCTGTTTTGGGAGGGGAGGTGTGTGTCCTGTCTCCTGCTCCAAAAGGATGTGTGCAAAACATCCTCCCCTGTGCTTCATACCCAAGAAAAAGCTGAGACTGCTCAGGGAGCTTAAGCACAGAAAAGACCTAATTTGCAGGTCCCAACAGGTATATACATGACATAGATGCTAACCCACACAGTCCTGCTGCGATGACAGCATTTCGGAGTGCAGTGGCAAAACTCCAGGTACCTGGGTAATTACAGTGGCAAAACCGATGTGTTTATGGCCCTTCAGGAGCCTCAGGTGATAAATGTTTTGTGGGTTGCACTCTTATGTTTGAGTGCCCAAACTGTCCAGGTCTCCTGCAGTTCCTCGTGCCTTCAGAGGTACCTTGGGCACGGTATATGCAGCCTGCTTTAGATCAGAATTAACTTCTCCGAAGTAATCCCAGTTTTCCTGTATCCTTTTCACAGGCTGGCCCAAGCTCAGTGTGATGGGAGCACTGTAAGCAGGGTCTTAGCAGCACACCTGCCCTTGAGTATATGGCTGAACATCTCATGCTGTGTTTCATCTCCAGCATTGCTAGTTCCTAAAGTTAGAAGCAAGTAAAAGTCAGGCTTCATGGAAAAGAAACCTTCATAACTTAGGTCTCCAGCACCACCTGGTCTTTCATCCTCTCCCTAACCTCTTACTGGATAACGTTTCCCATGCTGATTGTATTAGTGTAGCATGGAGAGAAGTACAGTCAAAGGCTAATCTTTTTGTGATTGAATATTAGATTCTTCATTTCAAGAGGCTCTTACAAACAGCTTTTTGTCAGACTGATGGAAGATGGCAGGGACGGAAGAGAACTTGAGGGAAAAGGATGTGTCTCTTCTTCCCAGCAGTTTTTATTCTCTTTTTCCTCATAGCTCTCATATTATGGCAAATGGTAAAATTCAGGGTTGTAATTTCAAGAAAGATGTGCTGGCTGAGGAGCCAGCTTGACCACATTTTCCTCAGAGGGCAATTAATTGTGTTGATGACTGACAAGACACATGAAATGGGTCAGCAGCAACTCAGTCTTGGAGCCCAGAGAAAGGAGTAACTTGGAGCTGCAGGATCTAAAGGGACTAAACATGCAATTGAATAATACTCATCCCCTACCTCTTGTGCCATCTTTAAAAGTACATAAAATCACATGTTGAAAACCATATGTTGCTATTTTTTGCAGGATGAAGATCCAGGGCAAACACTGTGGCTCCTGCACTACTGTATGAGCTATTGCAGGACCTGAAAACCAGGTCAGGCCCCAGTACTTTCCATTCCCATCTCAAGACAACCTTCTGCTGTTTCTTCTTTAACCACTTTTAAAAACCTCTCTGAATTGCTCTCCCTTCTTTGCCTCCTAAAGAAAACTAAAGGAACCAGACATTAGCCATGTTTGCATGCAAAGGTGGTGTCCAAAAGAGACCTAGCAGTTAAAGTGGAAAGGGACACTGAAGCAAGTAAAATGTAATATGACAACACACAATACCTATCTCCAACCACCACCCAGTTCTGTAGGTTCTTACTTTGATTATGTGTCTTCTTTGCATTGCTTGAGTCCTTTATAGCTGTAGGTTTGCTACAGTTCTGTCTCATTGATCATGGCTTTTTATGGTTACTTTTGCTTATCATAGGATGGAGGATTAAAGAAAAAGGTAAATCCTCTGGATTATCCTGGTCAGTAGCAGTTCTCAGAGTAAACCTAATGGGCAGCAACATGATTAGGCTGCTCAGAGGAAGTAGTGGGATCTCCCTGTCTGAAAACATGGAAGTGTCTACCGGTGTGGTGACATCCCTCATCCTTAAAGGGTTCAGATCTTCCTCCACCATCTCCTGGAAAACAGGAATGGTTTTGGTTGTGCTCCTGTCTAGAAAATAATGTGGGATTTGGGATGTTCATGAGAATATTGAGCCAAACAGCACAGCAAAGGGTCTTTGTTTTGTCACCACTCAGTTACAGCTCTTGCTGGGAATTAGGGAGGTGAAAGAGGAAGTGATCAAAAAGCCTTCTTCTGTTGTTTGTGTTCAGGTTGTGTTTGTGTTTAACATATGTTTTAGCATTGACATTCAGGAGAGAAGGAGGATTTGGTCCAAAGACCCTGAGGAGATCGAGATGCTTCCCTGCAAGAGGGGGTGAGGATCCTCCAAGAGAGGTGAGATTGCAGACATGTCCCTGTGTGCAGCATCTCCTACGAGCTTGGCCTAACATGACTTTCTGCTCCGTGCATGTGTTTTTTGGGGGTTATCTCTTTTCCATTCCCTCTGCGGAGTGTCCCTGATGTTGCCCTGTCTGCTGGAGGCAAGGCAGCTTCTGGATTCACTCCCTGCAGTACAAAACTCTCAAAACACAATGTCACCTAACTGTGAGAGCTGAAATTATTTATGGACCTGGCCTTTGGAGTTAGAGCCTCAAACTCCTTTAATTACCTTTGGGGATCTGTGCACAGGATACCATGGTGATGAGAATAATATTTGGAATTCAAGTCTTGTCTACTGTGCTTTAGCAGCTGGAATGGGCAAGCAGCTGATTATGACCATAACAGAAATCATGCCAAGAACCTACATACTCACAGTTTGGAGTGTTGGCTTTTTAATCAGACGTATAAAACTCTTGTTATCTTTCTTAAGCCCTGCTGGAAACAGAATTTGGAAGGAAAGCTCCTGTTCAATATTCAGTGTCCCTTTGCAATCAGAATCTTTACCTATAGAGCTGCCTTTCGGAAGAAGTCCTCACTGAAGGAGGAAAGACTAGAATGTGAATTGTTTTCTTGATACTGCCATCCAGGGCATTAACATACATCTATCAAGAAACACACTGAAAATGCAAATTTTTTCCCGCTACAGATCCATACCAATATTACTGGAATTAGGCTGAATCTGCCATTGTTTGATTCAGACCTTAGAAAATACCTGGGGACAACTCAAAACTTTAAGATCACTTGTTTCATGAAGGAAACCATCCATATTCACTTGCAGACCATGGCAATTGTCAGCACACTACTGTTAGGGCAGCATTGATAATATCTGGGGACAGCTGATGCTTTTCATGCTCACCTCTAAGGACTCACAAAGGCACAGCTACATTGGCTCTTTGCAGGCTACAGCCTGGTTCTGCAGTTGTTCCAAGAGGAGCAAGATGTCTGGAGGCTCCTGAAGACATCTCATATCTGGTCTGCTCTTGAAATACCAAGGGACTTCCCAAGGAGAGTGAAAGATTCCAAAGATAATGAAGGTGTTTCGAAGCATTGATCAAACTTGCAGCTGATGAATACTGAAGTGGGCAGGAAGAGGGCTGGAAGAAGAGACTTCTAGTCCTACATTTGTCATGCTGCCGGTACGACTTTGGGCAAGTTGCTGTTGCATTTGCTGTTTCTTTTGCTTTCCATGGCCCTTCATACATCATCACCAAAGCAGTGATGGTTTCTTTACTGAGTTGAAGGCATGTGAATGGGTAGTATATGCAGAACTCTTTTCCTCCACCTAATTTTTCAGCTGGCTGTATGGAAGACAGCTCTAGTACTGGTGGTATATCATGGAATTAGTGAATAGCTACCCAAGCTAATATATCCAACTCACAGGACTCTCCATAGGATGATGTAAGATTTGGGATGAGAGACAGTTCACATTCAGCCAGATTACAGCAAAAGTCTATCAGCCCCAGCCACATGGGATTCATCTGAGCAAATAAACTGGTTGTCTAGTCTTGTTTTGGCACCACAGGGAAATTGGCACATTCAAGGCATGATTCATCTTGCCCTAAAGCTGATATCTAAAATAGGTCAGCTGAGCGTGCTGTAAAAGTGCCTGTTTCTCTTCACGGTTACAAAGGATGGGAGGCTCAGTAACACACAGATGTCTCCAGCGTGGATGTTTTGAATTAGGCAAGACAAATCCTGTCTATGCTGTATTCTTAAAAAATGCCTCGTGTGATGGATACTCAGGTCTTAAATTGGAAGTACAAGTTCAGTTGAAAAGTGCAGTGTCCTCAGAGGCCCTCGAAGAAATGCGTCCGTGCTGAGCTCAAGTCTGACCCAAAGCCCTGACGTATCTTTTCCTAGTATTTAGTGGCTATAGGTTGGCAGATAAATCAGTCTTTTGCCCTCGCCATCACTTGTTCACTGACTGAATTCAAAGATTTAATGGCTATTTGTAGAGATTTCACTTTAAAGTGATTTGGACCAGGTAACATATGCATTTGCCCCTTCCTCCCTGAAGAGCTACAGGACTTGTAACAATAAAAATATGACTTTTCCCCAAATTGCTGTTTTCTTCCTTTTCTTTTTCCCTTTGTCTTGTATCAATCCATAACGCTGTGATTGCGCCACAGCTTAGAGGAGAATATTTCTGAGTAGTTTGGTACATCTTGAACTTGGCTTTCTAATCAATTTGCACTAACAGCTATGGGAACCAATCTAACAAGCCAGGCCTTTTCTGTCTCTTTCTCTTTCTTACACTTGGAAAAAAATAGATCAGAACAGCGACATAAGTGAGCCTCGTATAATTACTCTTCCATTTGTATTTCGAGACTTGTCAATCTGGCAAGTGTCATAGAGTGGGATTAAAAAGCTTTCTCCTTCTTTCTCAATCAGAGATTTCATCTGCTTCCGTGTTTTACAGTAAATATAATCAGTTCAGC
>NW_009940735.1:5581-7732 GCF_000696875.1 Nestor notabilis
ATTTGCTGGTTGGGGTTTAGGGGCTCCAAAGGAGAGTCAGACTCAGCCACTCTCCAGGTGGGTGCGGGATGATGCCATAAGTCACTTGGGGGGTGGCTGGGCCAGGGGCAGACCATGCACGTCAAACTTAACACCCTTTTTGTCCCAAACATAGGGTTTCTGGAAAGCTCCTGCCTCCAGGCATGATCCACAACCAGGGGCACAGGGACTCGGGGTTTAGGGGCTCCAAAGGAGAGTCAGACTCAGCCACTCTCCAGGTGGGTGCGGGATGATGCCATAAGTCACTTGGGGGGTGGCTGGGCCAGGGGCAGACCATGCACGTCAAACTTAACACCCTTTTTGTCCCAAACATAGGGTTTCTGGAAAGCTCCTGCCTCCAGGCATGATCCACAACCAGGGGCACAGGGACTCCATCTTTTGCCCTGGGATTTGCCCCACTTTGGTGGGAGGGTGAGGTGCTGGAGCATAGCAAGGCTTGGCTGTGGGATGGAAGGGAATGTGCTTGGTGGGGCTTGGACTGAGTGCCCACCAGTGCGGGCTGTGAATGCTTTGTCACACCGTGGAGGAGAGGAATAAAGAAATTTTCTATTAATGAAAAATTCTACTTTGGGCTCTTCGATATCTCTAAGTTTAGACAGCAGCCGAGCAGGGAGTTTTCAATACAGCTTTCTGTGCATTTAAGCACCTGAATTGCACTGGCACCTCATTTAACTTGTCTTTGTCCTTTTCTTCACCCTGACTTGCAGCCTGTGCCTCCATCTCCAACACATAAACACAGTACAAAATACAATGAAAAGAAACTGGGAACACTTTGGTTAAGCCTTGATGACAGCTGGTATGTAAATGCAAAGTCTTAGACTGTCTCTCAGTGCAGAGCAACCCTTAGTGCTTCACTTAGTGTTTGTAATGTCTGCGCGGTCAGACCCACAGATACACCAATACATCAGTGCTTTCACTGATTGCTCTGTTTCCCAGTTCTGTGTACGAATTTGGGACAGTTCTCAAGCTTGATGCAGCGTTAAGTCCTTTGCCAATCCTTCATTAAAAAAGAAGCAAACCTGCCACTAAGCCCCAAGGAACGCTGCTTTCCCGCATCATTCCCAATATGTTTAATCACTATACGAGGACAAGTTTTTTACCTACTGACTTTGCGAAAGTCAACCTCTGAGTTGATATTTCTATTCTTTCCTGTTGTCTCCACTCATAAATATTCTGTGGTGGGGCCTGAGCTGACAGTTGTGATGATGAGATGGGGTGGAACATAAATACTTGATCTTCTGTGGCTGCGCTGACAGCTGGTGTGGGCTGGCACAGCTCCAGTGGAGATCTGGCCCCTGCTCCTGAATTCATACAGGGAATCTGTCTGCAAAGGCAGAAGCCACTTTGCAGCCTTCATTTACCCTTAGCCTGATGGGTTTTAATAGCTGGTATCAGGGTGTTGTTGCATCCTACGAAGTAGTGAAGAAACTCACACTTAAGAGCAAGCCTGCTGCATAAAGCTTTTGGTTGAGGCGGAAAACAGGGAAAAGCGGTCAGACGGCTGGAGCACCCATGAGGAAAGGCTGAGAGAGGTGGGGTTGTTCAGCCTGGAGAAGAGAAGGCTCCGGGGAGACCTTGGCGCAGCCTTTCGGTTTGTAAAAGGAGCCTATAGGAAAGATGGGGAGAGAGTTTTTAGCAGGACCTGTTGCAACAGGATGAGGGGTGATGGTTTTAAACTAAAAGGGGAGATTCAGGCTGGATGTGAGGAAAAAATTCTTTACAATGAGGGTGGTGAAACACTGGCCCAGGTTGCCCAGAGAGGTGGTGGAGGCACCATCCCTGGACACATTCAAGGCCAGGCTGGATGTGGTTCTGAGCAACCTGATGTAGTTGAAGATGTTCCTACCCATTGAAGGGGAGTTGGGCCAGATGAGCTCTGAAGGTCCCTTCCGACTGTTCTATGATTCTAAAACGGACAGGAGAGGGTGCAATGCACGGAAAAGGAAACTGCTTTTCAAAGCAGGTGATGTTTTTAGCGTTACACTGTTGGTATTTGAAGGAGAAAAATCTAGTAGTTAAAGGGGACACCTCGGGAGCACTTGTCCCCTGCAAAGGCAGGGGAGGCTGCTGAGCCAGCCCGGCGAGCACCCTGCCCAGCGAGGCATGTGCGCC
>NW_009940736.1:0-230 GCF_000696875.1 Nestor notabilis
GAGGGGAAACCTCTCTGTTGGGAGAAGCAGACAGAGGTGATGGGGTGAGAAAGTGTGAGGCAGAGCCAGCTGGGGGGTTACCTGGAGGGTAGGAGCACCGGGAGGAGTGGGAGCTGCTGCTGTACCTGCCATGGCCATTGGTCAGTGTCAGTTGGGCTTGGGCCAGCTGCCCCTCTCCAGCAGGGTCCGCCCAACGTTCCACCAATGGTGGCTGGCCCACCCACCCCAAC
>NW_009940736.1:259-10361 GCF_000696875.1 Nestor notabilis
GGTGGCTGCCCCAGCAGCCTCATGCCCAATGGACCCCAGCAGCTTCCCCTTGCAATGGTTTCCTCCTCTGCTGATGATTCCCCGTCCTAAATCATGGTTTCCCTTGCCCATGATGGTTTCCCATCCCAGTGATGTTTCCTGGGGAGGTGAATTTCATGTCCCAAGGAGAAGGGATGGGGCCGGCACTGCTGGCCCTGAGATGCTGGCATGTGTGCTTTCCAATGGTTTCCAGTGGTGGCGGTGGGAAGGGAGCTTGTGGCACTTTTGGATTGTTCTTGTCCTCTCCCCTCTCTGGTGTGGGCCAGAGCTCGCTCTTGGTCTCGCTGTCAGGGCAGCGAAGCTTTGATGTTCGTGTGCCCCTTCCCGAGCACTTGCCACGAGCAGAGCAAAGCGCTGGCAGGGAGCAGGGCCATGAAAGGCTGTGGGACAGCTCTGCCAGGGTCCTGTAGTACGCCAAGTGCTGTGGGAGGGTTTCTGACTTGCAGCAGCAAATCTCATCGCTGGAGGAGACTGACCCTCCCCAGATGGCATCTTTGCTGGCTCTTGTCACCCTGTCACTGGCATTTGGTACCCTGGCTGCTGGGACCCACAGGGCATGTTATGGAGCTTCCCTGCCCCCTATGTATCAGCACTTTCAGTTGTTGCAAAATTGAATGAGCAATCTGCGGGTTATCCTGTGGTTTATCAAACAGAAAATGCCTTCAGTCCTTAGCTGTGGGGACATTCCTAGCAGAGACAGGAGGCCACGACGGCATGGAGCTGAGAGAAGAAGGCCCCAGAGGGAAAAGACAAACATGAACGAGAGCAAACCTGGACCAAGGACGAAGAGAAGATGCCAAGTTAAGAGTTAACAGCTATGTTACATAGTGTTGTGCAGGCAGTAGTAGGTAGCAAATGAAATGTGTAGTTTAAGGCACGAACAGATAAGAATGACCAATCAGTTGTAGCCAAGTGGAACCTTTCTGTCAGCAGAAGATATATAAACGCAGCCAGCAAATAAATTACGTCTTTGATCTTTTATCGGAGTCCGTGTCTTCATCCCCTCACTTACCTTATCTTTAAATGTGTTTGACAGTAGAACTAATGATGCCTTTTTGAGCAAAAATCTTAAATTTGTGCTTCAACTATGTACTGTAGTTTCAGGCTTTCATTTATTTTCTTATTATTCAGTTGATTTATTTTTCTTTAATTCAAAAATACAGTTCATTATGTCTGCTCATATAATACAGATTTTTAGAGCCTCATGGGCTCTATACGTGAAGTTTCCAAGTAATCAAGCATTTCTAAGTGTTCATACGCTGTAGGGTTAACTTTCATCAGCTTCATGTACATACAAGCAAAACTTGGTTGGAGACATACCGGCAGGTATTAAACTGAAACGAGCTTTTGAAACTCTTTAATGGCTGTTACGAATTGTTTTGCCTTTCTGCTCTTCTGCCCAGCCTCTTGGCTCTGCTGAGGGTTTATCTTCAAACTAGAGTTGATTTACCTTACTGCAGGTAGCAATATGTTAGTGGTGAGGCACCGTTTCTTCCTGTTGCTTTACAAATCATGTGGGTAGATTCGAAGCAGAGCAAGACAAAATATGGAAAAGTTTTGAGAAGGAATGGAAAGTTGGGATTTTTTTTTTTCCCCTTAATGGGGGCTATAAAACTACAAGAGGAGAATAAAACTGGATAAAAAGTATCAGATATTCCAGAGATTATGTCAGACTGGTTTTGATGCCATAAAAAGTAATCCAGGAACCATCTAAAGCTCTTGTCAGTCAAACGAAATACCCTGAAATTGAACTTCCTTGACATTCCTTGGAATTGTGTTGGCTAGGTATATAGCATAGCAGCTACCACTGCTTTGTAAATCAATAAGAACTATATTTACCCCTTGATTTCAAGCATTTATAAAAGTTCATATCTGAATCAATGGGGAAACCATTTTCATGGGCTTACGCTTGTTCTCCTGTAAATCTTTCTCTGGTATGCCAACACTAAGCTGTGCTTACAAAGGTGCTTGTATTTCTTCACGCATCACCTTCTCCGCTCTTTCTCTTTGCCATGTTATGACTGTAATTCTGAGTTTGAGGACTTTAGTAAGTAGTTTTATTGCATAATAGGTGTTAACACAACTATTTTACCTTTGCTTATGATGGATCTGCAATTGAGCTCAGAGTTACATTCATCGCTGGTGCTGGCACTTTACAAAAGCCTATTGCAGGATCATTTTGTCACAAACATACAGTGATTACCAGAATCGCTGGCTAACTAAATGCTAAACTACCACAGCAATAAATGCTTTTTGAGAAAGAAAAATAAGGGGGTTTTAGTAGATCTTCCCATCTGGTTATGCTTATAGCCCTTTTGGACAATGAAGCCACACACAGCACAGGATTTTCCATGACAGAACCTTCTGGCAAAGCCAATGTTTCTGGTTCTAAGTAGGGAATTTCAGACAGAGAAAAATACGTTTTTGAAATACTGATTGCACTTAGAAGTCCCCTCTGGAGAAGATACAGAGCTTTGAAATGTAGTAAGAGTTCAGTTTTGAGAAGTCTTGCCGCAAGCTAGTCCAAGAAAGTCAGTAGTTAATAGGACTTAGCTCTTGACTTAGCCAGGAAGGAATATGAAGAAGTATGAATCATATTATTATGGGATTAAGTGCATCCTCAGCAAGTTTGCTGATGACATTAAGATGTGTGGTGCATTTGATGTGCTGGAGGGAAGGGATGCCATTCAGAGGAGCCTGGACACGCTTCAGAGGTGGGCCAGTGCAAACCTTATGAAGTTCAAGGCGGCCAAGTGCAAGGTCCTGCACCTGCATCAGGGCAATCCCAAGCATGAACACAGGCTGGACAGTGACTGGATTGAAAGTATCCCTGAGGAGAAGGACTTGGAGGCGTTAGTTGATGAGAAGCTCAACACGACCCGGCAGCGTGCCCTTGAGCCCAGAAACCAACTGTGTCCTGGGCTGCATCCCCAGCAGCGTGAGAGCAGGTCGAGGGAGTGGATTCTCCCTCTCTGCTGTGCTCTTGTGAGACCCTGATTTTTCAAGTACTAGAGCTGTTGATTGCATTCCCTCTCAGTTGTTACTCAGGATTTGCACATATGTGAAAAGAATGGAAATAACTGGTTGGCTTTCTTGGACTTGACTTTCTTCTCTAATTTGTTTTAATAAGAAATATTTTTTAGTAAGATTAATTTGTTCCAGGGCAGTCACTACCATGACTACAATAACCACGGATTTTTTCAAAACCTCAGTTTGGAGAATTCCCCTCCTGTCTCAGGCTTTGTTAGTTATGTGAAAGATTGACATTTTAATGAAAGCTGCAGAAATTGACATCAGGAAAATGGTATACTCATTAATAAATGTGGTACATAAAGTACAAGTTGTTTTTTAAAACCAAAACAGAAAACCTAACTATGAAGTTGTGAAAACTATCTGATCTGCAAACCATATGCTGAATCTCTTTGAAGTTTTGATTTTACAGGCAGCTCTTTAATCTACAAGAGAATTTTTACAGACATATTTTGCTTATATCAGAGCTTTATGATGGATCTGTTTACCTGACTGACAAATTGCTTCTGTTGTTTTGGTTAAAAGACATTTATGTATTTCAGCTTGTTTTTGCAGGTGCTTTTCAAGGCAGCCTGAAATGACGTGGTGGTGAAACTTCCTTCTAATCTGCATTGTTCACTTTCAAAGTGACAGTCTTCTGATACGCATTTGAGTAAGCACATGTGTATGTAAGATATGGGAAACAGAGATAGTTTTCCCTACTTGTAATGTAAGGTAGTAGAGCTTGCCTGTTTTTCACAGCCTGGACTGCAATGTCAAAGCAAACTTAACAACTCTTCATTTAACTTCCTGTGATGGCGTAGTTCATCCACATGTTTGAAACTGTCCATTGTTTGTAGGAAACCAATGAAGTAATTGTATATTTAGAGAGAAGAATTCCTGATGTAATTCATTAATTGGACTTTGATCACGATTTACCCAACTACACAGACTGAGGAGCATGAAGCAAAGTCTTCAAGCACCAAAATTAATATTCTTTCTCTGAGAACTGGCAAGTTAAAATGTTAAGCATGCAGAGATATGTTTAGATTTTAAAAATGAAGTAAATCAAATTGTCACTTGAGTGCAAGAAAATGTGCTATTAATTATATTTTCTCTTTTAAACTATCAAAATGTATATGTGCTTGTGTTGCATGTTGGATTTTAAATTCCTCACAGAAAGACACATACCTTAAAAATTCCCTCAGAACACACGTTTTTGGTAACTGCTGTTGTAATAGGCAGGGTTTTCTGTGGTTCCTTTTTCTTTCTAGTATCTGACGGCCATGGAAATTTAATCCAGTTCTCAAAATTCTTTTCTATTTGTAAATCAAAACATTTTTTTAACAACAACACACTAAGTAGTACCTCTCCGAAATACATATACACCCTTAATTCGTTTAATCCTACATCACAGGAACCACATAGATCTCCTAACAACTGGCTGACCAGTTTTGAGTCTAAAGCCTCTTTCAAACTCTTTGCAGGATTTGTATAAAGGACCTCATATATGTACCTAATAAAAAAATATCTGTTATGCCCAAAGGAAATGTATTCTATCAGTGTTCAGATTTCCTCTCCTGACCCTTCCTAGGCATTCATTAACAGCAGAATTTTTACAGGTGTTAAAGGGTATGCTTGATTTTTATTTTGCCTTCTTTTTTCCAAGCTCTAAATTGAAACCAAAGAACTCATCAACAGCTTGGTAATTAATGTGAAAAATAGAAGTGAAGCAGTCTCTCTGAACACTTACAACTGTTGAGTATGCTTTTAAAAGGACTGCAACTGAACTCATCTGGCCTTGTCTTCGTATAGTCAAATAGTTATTCTGTTGTCCTTACCATCTGTGTATACATCAGTGCTGAGTAGCACTCAAAAAACTACATTTCAAGTTGGTTTTAAAGCTGTTTGATTGAATTTGTGGTATTATATTGTTCCCTCATAAAACACACACATATAACTCCTTAAAAGTAGTGTATGCTACATGTATGTAACAAGAAAAGTACCATCTGTGGTAGATTACAGAGCAGAAGACACATGGTTCAAATAAGGGGAAAAAACCCCATTGTTTACTAAATTTTTATATTCTGCAACAGATACCACATGAAACTCGGTCCCTTTTTTCAGGCTTCTGTGTCAAATGTCAGGGAGTAAAGCCAGAGGAATGCATGCATGGCAGTGGCAGAAAATCCAGTGTTGTATGTCTTGTTGAAGTATTCTAGAAGTCTGTCTGTTTTCAGAAAGGGCAGCTGTAAAGAGGTAAGGAAAGAAATACTTTATCTGACCACCTAGGAAGTCAAACCCAGGACAATCCCAGCTATTCTCTGCATGTCACTATGGTCACACGGATGTAATAAAGCTTTCCAGGCATGGATACACTCCAGACTTTCATCCCCACTGTGCAGCTTACTACTCGGTATACCTCTCACACAGCAAAATCTGTTTCTCCCCTGGTTTTTGTTGCAAATGTGAAGGTGCTTTTTTAAAAAGAGAAAATAAAGTTTACATTAGTGAGCATGCTGTGCCTCTGACTTGGGTGCAAAGCCTGCAAGGGCTGCAGGCTCTTGGCTTCCCCTGGTAATCTCTTGTAGATTTACAAGCACTTGCAACACAGTACTCTTGAACTGGTGTGCATCAGGAAACAAGTAGGTCTGTTGAGAGAAGGTTTTGGAGCTGTGTGTCTGCATTTTTGGGATCTGTTCTGAGTAAGTAGCCAAAGTGATGAAAATAGCTGCTGCAGTGTGGCTTCTGAGTAAGAAGGCATCAGCAGACCTCTACAAACAAATTTTGAGTACCTAGCTTATAAAGGTAGGCTGAGCAAGGTAAGTGATACAGATTGTATAGGTATGATAACAATTTCCCTGCATATAGTCAACTTCGGAGGGCAATGTAATTGGGTTTGAGTTGGGCTCTTTATGGTCCCCATGGTAACAATTGGAGGCCTGGTCCAAGATTGTGGGGTGCCCATAGCAAAAACTTCAGGCAGAGTCATAAGCCAGCTTGAGGCTTCTGCGAATGCATACAGTGTTGGTTTACAAGCACTCCAAGCACTTCTTGCAGGCTGAGTGGTGGCTAACTACCTCTATAGAGAAATGGAGCAGTCTTCTAAAACACATCTAGAATGCAGAAAAATTAATGTGTGGCTTTTCACACATATTAATGTGTGGAACAGTTGATACATCTCAGACTAAAATAATATCCCAGTGAAATCTATATGAAACCCAGCAATTTTATTGTTTATATTGCAGTTTAACTCAAATTGGTAAAACTGTGCTTAAAAAATAAGCACAATATACTGAAGTTGTTCTTAAGATGCTTATTATGGTTCCTTTTAGACACTACTTGGGTATGTTGTTTAATAATAATTCAAGAGTCAGCCATTCCTCTGCAGAGACTGCAGAGTGATCAGCAATGGCTGTCTTACTTCCATAGTGCTTGTGAAGAGTTCTGGTTGATGGTAGTGGAAACTTGAACCTTGCCTTAGTCAGACCTTCATGCCATTGACTAATAGGAAGGGTGAAAGTTTCACTCTGTCATGGTGCCTTTGCCCAGGGAACAAAGCCTTGTTGGTGAACGTGGAGTTTCCTGGGGCTATCCGCATGCCTGCTGCCTTCACTGTAGCTGTTGGTGAGGGTGCCGGCTGGGAGAGTGGCTCTATGGTGGGCGTCAGAGAGTGCCAGCGCAGCCTGCGAAGGATGCTTGGTGGATAGGAAAGGTTGCAGAGAAGAGGAGGTTTTGTGCAAACATCGTTGGTAAGAAATAAGCCTTTTGTATTGTAGCAGACTTAGGAGGGAAGATGACTGAACAAGTATTTGTGATGGTAGTTCAGCATGTGTTAAGGTTACTGTGATGGGAAAGGCTTGGAGTAGAAGCAAGCTTGGACAGCTTCTGTGAATGGAAATCCTTCAAAGACACCGATGTTTGTTAATGTTGCACAGAGGATCAGTTTAGTATTCATTGCATTTTTAGCTCTTGTAGTACAGACCATACTTTTTTCTAGTTGGTTTATTTGAAATCTGAAGACTTTTGTGTATTAGGCCTTGATGGTCCCCAAACCACTTGAGCATGGTTTGGAAATGCAAGCCCCTGCCTACTTCTTATAGTTTTTTCCCGAGACTTGGGTATATAAGGACCTACCAGGAATCCCCTTTGTCCTAAGTGTGGGAAGGATGGGAAAAAGGAGAAAAAGAAGGCAACAGAAATAGGACCTTAAATAAGACAGGAATGACCACATGGACATCTTACAGTCAGACATGATACTATTTACTTCAGAGAGACTATGTCCAAAGCTAAAATTGTGTAATGATGGGGCCTGAATTTCCACATGTACTGGCAGGAGAAATTAAAAAAAAGTGTTAGATTGCAAGAATATTAAAAGAAAAGTGATTCTGTAGTTCAGTGGTTTATTATTCATTGTCATGCAATGCTTTAAAAGCGTAGGGAGGCTTTGTTTCACTATGCCAGGAGATTGTATCACAGGAAACCTGGCTACTCATGTTGATTTCTTATTGTTTATACTTAGTGATAGATTTAAAGATATAAAAGTCAATAAGATGTTAGTAAAGGCATAATTCAAAAATTTTTTTTTTTTTTTTGGCATGGGCGTGCAACTGCAACATTCTGTAGTGAGACTAGTGGTAAAGCAGCCAGCTGCATCTGCCTTGTTTTAGTGCAGGTCATTAGGAGAGAAAACAAATGATCTATCCTGGTTTAATAAACTGTCTGGTGATGAAAATCAGGATGTGGGACAGAAAATAAATCAAAGAGGACAGATTGAGTCTTCACTGCAGTGTAATGTTATTTGAAATTATAAACTGCATGGTGATCTTTTGCAGTAGCTGTGGGGACTTTCATTTGCCATTGCTTCTTGCCCAGCTATGTGCAGCTGTGCTTGAATTGCTTTAGTTCCCCTCCCCCAGTGAATTCCTTCTGTCTTATCTATTATCCAGAGAATGAGAGTAACATTTTGTTATCCACATTCTTTGAGTTATAGTTATTTTTCAAAAGGAGTACAGACAGACTCCTAATGTAGGGTGTAGAGGCCATCCATAATTCAAGTGTGATTCTTGTAATGGCCAAACACTGAATTCCAAATGCAGTCAGTGAAATAAGGTGCTGTAAACTGCTTTGCCATCTATACTCGCTCATATTTTGTTATAGCAGAAGCCACTGCTCGTTAGGGATTACAGAACCGAAATGTAGTGGCATCTCTTGCAAGCAGGAAAACCTAAAACTTCAGTCACACATCTAGCTGTGGTACTTAAAAAAGATCTTGCCTTCTTAGTTAAGATGAACTAAAAACTGGTCTGTAACACTTCGCACTATCTGGAGAAAGCATACTTATTAGTTGTCGTGCTGTTTCACCTCCTTCCCTGCACATGCATTCAAAATCATCAATACTTTCCTTTGTTTTTCCCTGCAAGATACAGGGCCCTACATAGTTCTGGTATTTCAGTATTTTTCACGATCTCAATTTAAACAAAACAAAACAGGCAAGAAAACCCAACCCACAAGCACAACTCTCCCTCCCAAAACCACAAAACTTCACATAATGAATGCTTTCCCATTCATGGAACTTGCAGACCTTATTACTGTTTTCATGTTTTTTAGCAAGGTGGGGTTCCAGAGTTACCCAAAGTGTTCACTTTGGATGGAGCTCAGATTTTTGAGGCAGTGCTAAATTGGATTTCTTAAGGTAACAGAAACCTCTTTGTTTGAAACCCTCAAATTCTAGAAACACCAAAACCCCAACTGCAGTTTAGAAAAAAAGAAATAAGAAACATCTGGTAAGTTAGGATACTGGCTGCACTGGCACAAAGATGAATAATAAAAAGACATTTTTTTCCAAGTCTGTTCTTGCAAATGTTACTACAACACTCTGCTGGCTGTGGAGTACCTTATGGGAATGAGAACATGTTGCAGTGTTTTAATGCACAGAACAGCTATACTTTGGAAGTAGTTCTCTCTTGGATATAGTTCTCTGTTGGCTAGTTGCATGAGAGAATAGTGAGGTTGGCTTGTAGCTGTGGCAGGTTTGTGCATCTTTTACAGACATGAGATCAAAGCTGCTACGTGTAGTGTGAAAGTTTAGTTCCTCATTAGTTCAGTCACTATACAAAATGTGTATCCCAAACCCAACCTGTGCTAGACTATTGATAAGGTTTGGGCTTCATGCCCCATTGCTTAGGGGCAGATTGTTCTGGGCAAGTAGCCAGAAGTCCTGGCACAGAGTGACTCCCCAGCCCATAAAATGCAGCAGGTAGTGGTTGTAGCAGTTCAAGTGAGATAAGCTTGTGCCAGCAGCCATGATCAAGCACTTGCATTCAGAATACGAACGACTCCTGTGCTTTTCTGGCATGCAAGCTCTGCACATCCTGGCAAAGATAATCTTAAAGCTGTTCTCACAAAAATAGTGAACCCCCTATATCAGCAGCAGTTGAACTTTAAGATATGACAGCCAATACCACCATTTTGGGAAAAGTGCATTGCAGGAACAATAGTGTGAATGTACTCTCACTTTCTTCTCCTGGCTTTCAAGTATATCCTTTGTATTTTCACTCATTCCTTTCTTTTCCCTATAGTCAAACTTGCTGTGGTTTGGTGCTGAATAGAAGGTGCTGATTTCTCTTCGTGTCAAACTAGCAACTCTTCAGTGAGCAGTATGTAAAGTTGTCTTTGCCCCCAGTGTAAAATGGCTGTGCTGGCACCAGATGTCAGTGTTGGTCTGTGCTAACAAGCTTGGAAGGGCACATCTGTGTGTTCCTGTCTGCACCAAAGGCTGAGCAAGTGCCTGGAGAGCTCGACATGGTGATAACCTACCTGTGACCTGACATCAGCTGCTACTGAACTATTGATAAAAAGCGCTATTGAAATGCAATCATTACAATAAATTTATGATCCAAACTTGGATTAGAAAGTGATACCTGGCCATAGAGGATACCGGGAGCACAGAGAGAAACTGGGATGGTTTTTATGCTCTTCTGAACGTGCTAATCCTCAATTTCTTACAGACTTCCTCTTAGTTATTGTCATGGTTTAAGCCCAGCTGGCAACT
>NW_009940737.1:0-360 GCF_000696875.1 Nestor notabilis
TCCTGTGCCGCGGGCAGAGAGGAGGGAGAGGAGAGCGCGTCCAACAGCGCTGCACCCACAAACCAGTCCCCGTCCCTCCAACCCAAGGGGTGCAGGAGGTTTCCCCACCCGTGGCTTTGGTGGGTCACCCTGTGCCCCCAACACACCCCGCACCCCCCCATGCTTCTTCCCACCCCGTCTGCTTTGCACCAGGAGAAAGATTGCGAAAGGCACCTCTTACTCTGCAGAGCTAGCGTCAAAAGAAGGTCCTGAGTGTGCCACCCACCCGAATGTCATCGGGGTCGAGACTGTGCTCGCTCCAGGCGGACGCGATGCTGCTGTTGAGGCAGGGGCCCGCGCGCCCGCTGGCCACCCACCCCT
>NW_009940737.1:371-1746 GCF_000696875.1 Nestor notabilis
CTCCTCCCGCAGCGGCGACCCCCTGTGCAGGAACTGCGGGGAGCGAGGGGCGAGCTCACCCTGGGGGGCCCCGAAACACCGGGAGCCCCCTTTCCCCTCTCCTTGGATCCTTTGGGATGAGCGTTACCTTCGGGATGAAGAGCAGCGCCAGGGTCATGGTGATGGTGCTGTGGGTGTGAGCGAAGAAGAGCAGCAGCGTCCAGTCGGGGTGCAGCGAGGGGACCATGATGAACCTGGAAGGGGATTTGCCACCGGTTCCTCGGTGTTCCCAGGGATGGGAATTGCATTCCCAGCTCCTCGCAGCCCCATGTCCTACCTGACCACATGGAAGGCGGCCGAGATCATGAGCTCGTTGTGCAGCGCAATGCCCATGTAGCGGGGCTCGTGGAAGGCAGAGGGCACGGTGCGTGTGGCGTAGCACAGGAAGCTGCCCCACAGCAGGAACAGCATTTCGGCTGTGGGAGAGAGCAGGGAGAGCGATGCTGAGCACCCAGCACAATCACCCAGCTCGCTCCTGCCAGCGTGTCCTCATGGGTGCTGGTGCTGCTGCCCACTGGGACCTCCCTGCGTCGGGGCACATCCAGCCCTGCAGGTTCATCTGCTGGCTCTGGTGCAGAGCATCCTCTGGCACATCCCTGCACGTCACCAGGGTTTGGCACCCGGTGATGTACCCTGCAGCAGGGCGAGTCCTGGGGATGCTCAGAGGAGAGGATGGGAGGCAGCTCGGGTGCCCCAGCCCTGCTCCCAGGCTCCAGGCAGATTGAATGGACAAGGAAAGGCTGCATCCATGGGATGGGGTCCTGGCGCTGGAGGGGGGGCTGGTCTCACCGATCACCATCATGTAGTCCCAGTGGTCGTGGCCGCAGATGTAGAAGTGGAGCCCGCGGGCAGTCTGGGTGCGGATCACCAGCGGGATGTTCTTGTCGATGTTCTCCAGCATCCCGATGGTCCAGGCCGCCAGGAACCACAGCACCAGCACCAGGATCAGCCCCAGCATCTTCAGCACACGCCCGCTTGAACCATAGGGCGGGACAGGAACACCTTCAGCACCCTGTGAGGGGCAGAGGGGTGAGCCCCAGTGGGTGCCCGCTGTGGGGGCACAAGCATCCAGCCCCCCCACCCCAGTACCTGTACAGCTTGAGGGTGATGGTGCCATAGACGATGGTGAAGCCGAGCATGCGGACCCAGCGCAGGACGATGCAGCGGAAGGTGCTGGGCTTGAAGTACAGGATGAACACCTGAGGTGGTGGGAGAGAGGGGTTGGTGGTGGAATGGGGTGGATGGAGACTCAGAAACCAGACACTCATGGAATGGTTTGTGTTGAAGGGACCCTGAAGCTCCACCAGTCCCAACCCACTACCACGGGCAGGGACAC
>NW_009940737.1:2164-2785 GCF_000696875.1 Nestor notabilis
CCCCCTACTTTTGGGCCAGCCCCATGGCCACCCTTCCCCCTGGGCCCTACAGCACCCACCACAGCTCTTGTGGGAGGGAGGGGAAATTTGGGCAGGGATTAATTCCCGCATCCAGTGGGAGAAAAGGGATTTGGTTTCCTGAGGAGGTTTATACCGGAGCCACCGGGGGCTGTGCCAGGAAAATTAACAATGAGGTGGAGTTGTGCCCATGTCCTGCTTGGGGCCAGCTCCACACCCTCACCAGGCTGCGGGGGCTCTTCAACCCCAGCCTGGAGGTTTCTCACTCCTCTTCTGGCTGGATACTCACTGGGAAGTAGAGGAGGAGGGACCCGAAGAGGATCGTCTCCAGGAGGATGATTCCAGATGCCCGGATCCTCTGCAGGGACAGAGGTGTGAGGATGCAGCCAGGAGCCTCGGGATGGAGCCGCGCGCGGGGTTTGGGGGTGGGAAGGGAGCAGGGCAGCGGGGCTGGGGCACGGGGACACCTTGCCTTGCTCCGTCGGAAGTGGTAGGAGACCAGCATGCTGAGGAAGATGGCCAGCATGCAGCAGGCCTGGCAGGAGAGCACGGCCGCCCGCAGCGCCCGGTCCTCCTGGACCAGGCAGGGAGCGTCGCCCTCGC
>NW_009940738.1:0-6793 GCF_000696875.1 Nestor notabilis
AATATTAATAATATATAATATACATGTGTGAAATTTGGTGTATATATTTTGCTGTCATTTAAGCTTTCTATCAGTTACCTTAAGGTATCCATCAATCATCCCTGGACCCCTAAACTCCTGATTTTCTCTTCAAAAAAGGAAAACAAGTAAGCAGAAAGAGAATCTGCAGCCAGCTCCTGTGTTATTTTTCCCTCGAAGTGGTTCACTAAAATGTGTACCACAGTGTGTATCAAGGTTATCAAGTACTTTAGTCTGATTACCTATACATTTACTAAAATATAGGAAGATAAGCAATCAGTCTTAAAAATCTGACAGCATAACACTGACACAGCAATGACAAGATACATCAGTGATTCAATCTCTGAAGAGGCCTGGTGTTCAGCAGCTTGAAGGGTACCGTTGTAATATCCTTGTATTTATTAATAAACTGGATACATTGAAAATACTGTGTGACCTTCAGGCTTCAGCACATGTTAAACCAAGAATCTACATATTTAAACACTCTTTAAACAGGACTGTAATATTAGTAGTTGATGAAAAAGGAACATGCAGTAATGTCCATGGAAATATACTTGCTGGTTGTTCTGCTGGTTAGTATTTCTTTGCAGTACAATCATGTAATGTATATTACTTATGGTGTACTTTCCTTGTTCAGTTACTGTGTCTGCACACGTAAATGAGCAAGGGATGTGTATTATGGAATGGTGAAAGGAATACTGTATTTGCCAAGTTGAACAAATACGAGTGCTATTCAATGAGCTAAAGATGGCCTGCATGTACAACTCACAAATTGTCAGCTGTCTGTCCCTAATTAAATTCGGCCAATTCTCACAGCTTGGAAATGAAGGCTTGAACAGCTCCAGTATCAGGAAATCATCTAAACATTTACTCCCTCTTCCCTCTTCTTGTATGCTATGTGCTGAAAGAGCATTATTTATAGCCCAGTATTCCTCTAGCCGTTTCTTGGAATAACTGTTAAAAAGGGAGCTCTGGGAATTAAAAGCAGCAGGAAAGGACACTTTACCTATCTCCCCTCTTTGTACAAGCTTAACCCTCCCACTTGTTTAATAGCCATAAAAAGCAGAATTCCCACTGAAGAGAGAAGCTTGCCATGGACTTCCTAAGGACAACAACTTGTTGAACCAAACCTGAATTTTCCAGCATTCTTTCTGGACACAAAGACCCTAGGCTCAGCCTGCACAGCAGTCCATCGACATGCGCTGTGGCAGAGCCTCAGGTGCCTCTCTCCCACAGACCACACCAGTCACAAACAGGGGCTCTGGCTCCTCTACTTTTGAGGATGCTCAGCCTAGCAGGGCTGGGAGGTGTACGGCCTGCTCTGAGGCAAAAGTGAAGGTAAAGATCCAAATCCAGGACTCCTATCTTCCTAGAAAAATGTCACAGCATTGCTCTTGTATTTAGTTTTACCCTGTAGAACATGAGTTTTTTTCTTTAATTGAATGGGAATATAGATTGAGCTGAAATAGCAAAGTGCAGCTTCACCCTGCTTTTGCCATTAGCCTGGAGATACAGGGCAGCATCAGAGAAGCTGATGGTATCAGGAAGGATAAAGAAGCTGAAATGTTCAGGAAGATGTGGGATCTAGGCTCGAATGTATTGGTTGAATGACCTTCCTTTAATCAAAAATAATGTACCCATATCAGCATGGCCCTGTCTTAGACAACAAACCCTACCTCTGGCCACAGAAGCTCGGATGTAGCACAACATTAATATAGTTACACTGTTTCAAGACCCAAACCAGCGACTGCACTGACATCATATGGCCAGTCGGGTGCTAAATCAGACCTCAGTGGTCTTTTCCCACCATTCCCCATCATAAAACAGATGGATAGTGTCAAGTAACTAACACTGGGGACCTGATGCTGAATCCTTTTCTGGATGTGGTCTTATACAACATCTGAAAGTGGTCTGGTTCACTTCTATCTCTGGAATTCACCTTTCATCAGTTTCCTAGTACAAATGGGAGCCTCATCAGTGAGACAAGGGATACAAAATACGTGACCGGTACCATACTGACTTAATAGACTCACTTAAATGTTCTTCAGATTTCTACTTTTCTTATGACTTAGTGAAATCACCTAGAAAATGTCTTTATGTCTGTTCAACATATTTCGCCAATGAGTTCATGGCAAAACAAGGGGGAGAGGGAGGACGGAGAGCATCTCTTGAGAAAAGAAGAAGATTCCTGGAAACAAAATTAACACTCTAAAAACATATGCCACTTTAGGATGTAATTACTGTGAAAAGTTTGTGCGATACCCTCGTTATTCTTTACTTCATTTGCTTTCCAGAGACTCCATAGTCTATAAAAGGACTGGAAATTCCTATAATGAATACTATAATGGAATTTATTATGCCAGCTGAATTAATCTTGTGTCAACACTTCCATTATAAAATCTTGTTTTAAAGAGTTCATAACTTGTCTCTATAAATACCACATGCCCCACTTTACTTCTGAATAAGTCAAAATATTATTGTCTCACAGCATAACATTGTTGCAGTGATATTACTGATTTTACACAAACAAAGGTCGTGATTAACAAAAATTAACAAAGAAGGAAAATAAGCTTATTGCTTTATTATTAAACTTTGGTTTTGCAACATTGCATTTGAATTTTAAAACATGTAACATTAGTTTGTCCTTTTTTATTTGGTTGGTTGGTTTATTTCCTTATAATTTAATGCATCACCATTCACATTCTGTCTGTGAAGAAGACGAGGGTGGGGTTTTTTTGTTTGATATTTGTTTTGCTTTGTTTTTTTGTTGGACCCATGTCTGTTAAAACATTTTTTGGTCCCAATTTGAAAAATGAAACTCTACAATTAGTGTGGGAGATGAAGGAGAGAACAGTCCTCCTACATCTGCAGAAGCAGATTGAATGGCATAAATGGTATGAGCACAGATATATCATCCTTTTCTGTTCTACCATATGTGCCTTCTATGCACTGCGACAATAGCAAATCCGATGTAGCACAGGAACAAAGCAATGTGCAAAGCTTTTGAGTTAATACTTGCTGGATTTATGGATTTGCTTCAGAAATGCTGACTTTGAAAGGAGAGAAGCAACCAGGTGTTGTAAGAGCCCATGGTAATTAGATTGGGGATAGGGAGGAGCTTTCCTGTTGTCACTGAGTGTAAGCATAAAATATACATCACTGAAGGCTTCCATGTTTGAGACATTACTTTCCATGTAATTTTCACTCTTTATCACTCATTCTTTTGTTAATATTTATATGCTTTTTATCTTCATGGAAATACCAAGATGATAGCAATGTCAGCATAGCAAATTAGTATAAGTATGTATATAACACACATGAACATATGGTAGGCAGAAAGAG
Source organism: Nestor notabilis (assembly GCF_000696875.1). Lineage (NCBI taxonomy): Eukaryota > Metazoa > Chordata > Aves > Psittaciformes > Psittacidae > Nestor > Nestor notabilis. Next base: position 3,361 of record NW_009940738.1, read on the forward strand.
CTGATTTCATATAAAAGGTAGCAGCAGAAATAGGCACAGATGCAACCAGAGATGTTTTTACATTAAATGAACAAAGTTTAGACTATGAATGCACAAATAAGGAAATGTGCATATATAGATAAAGAAGTATCGATTTTCATTTTGAAACAATTCGAGACCCTAGAAATTTTCAGTAACTCAGTGCCAATCTGGAGCCACATTACTAATTTCATTTGTAATTTAAACTCAGCATAGTTTAGGCCTCTTTTGAATTACACCAATTGAGATAACCAGCCTCCAATTTTGTATTTTTACTGATAGGTTTCAAATTTGTAGCTGCCAAGGGAAGTGTAAAGTGGGATTTCTTGCAATGTGAGGCGCAAGAAAGACGGAAAAGATATTCAGAAAAGCATTTGAATACTGTAAGATGTTTTAGGTTAGTAAGAAGCATTTGTGATATCTATAGAGAAGACTAAGAAGTATAAAATTCTTCCAGTTGCTGCAGTAACAGTCCTTAAAAACAGAAAAAAAATACCATTAGTAAATTCAGCCAAAAGTCAAAATTGCTGTTAGTGAAATATTAAACATGGATTTTTAATATATCAAATACATGGAAAAGTGGAGGAAAGACACCTGACCTGGCTTTTTTCAGAATTATGAGGGATGACCAGATGAGAAAAACAACTCATTTCAATCCCATTAACCCTCACCTGTCCAAGTGATCCATAGACCGTAAAATAATTTCCTTATTATCCTTCTGGCTGATTGCAAGAAACAACTGCAAGGAAGGCACAATCAGTGAATGAACAATTATTCCTGAAATCGTATGTTTTCAAGTAACTCACATTGTAAAACCCAGGCTTTGTTGGGCTATGTTGTCTCTAAAGGAGTGGAGACAGACAAAACCACAAATCGTGGAATCCAATGCAATCTTTAAATGGCATAACACTAGTGCCTGCTGATTTGGAAAGGAAGTTGCAATAATGAAAGGTTTTAATGCGTGCCTGGATTACTGTGAGAAAGCAGAAGTTTCAGCATTATGAATGCTGTGTGCATCATTCCAGCACTGTGGAATAATTACCTGGGTGAACCACAGTCTTTCCCTTATGTACCAACACAATCACATGCCAGAAACTTCTGCAATTTCATTTCTTTTCCATTCTGTATACCCCTGAGCTCATCTACATGATACTATTCCAAACCATCTTGTAACAAATAAAGTTGTATTTAAAATAGCATTTTATGTTTCATGTTCAGCATTCAAACTGCCTTGTAAAAAGAAGATACCATCACCTAGATCCAGGAGGGTAAATTATTACAGGGAGAGTGACTTGCTCAGCATTACATTGGGCATTGGCGCCAGAAATGTAACACTAATTTCGAGTCCAATAGGTTACCAGCTTGAAGGAAGGGGAGGAGGAGATGACGTTACTGCATTAAACCTGCAAGCACAGTCTGCTTTTAATAGAATATGCTTCTATCATCAAAGAAAATTCAATTTTAAAATCACTTAGAGCTCATCATAATTTAACTGCAATCTTCGCAGAAAGTACATTAAGAAAAGATCAGTATTAATTTGGACAATTATTCCTTTATCATGCTAGTAAGAAAACATTACCATTAATGTGAGCTCTTTGTAACAAATATTCATACCTGGTAGTCTTCCATCTTTTCTGCCCATACATTTGTGAACGAGCTATAAAGGTGTAGCACGATGTAAACAGCGTGATTTGCTGTATACAATCTGTAGTTTAGGTATTTACATACATTCCTGCTTCAGCAGTGCACTCCTGCTCTAAACACTGTGCAGACATATCCACAGAAGAACAGCATGGAAAACTCAGCTGCTGACAGACTGTTTGATGGGACCGCATCCACCTAAAAAGAGAAGAAAATAAGATGATCTGGATATCCGCACGTTAGGGAAAATGCCAATATAAAGGGAAAGCAAAAGCACTAAAAATGGAGATGAGGTCTCCGGCCCTCCAGCATGAAGGAGCTTGGGAAAATAGCACTAAAATTTCACTTTGCTTCAGTGGTGTCATGCACCAGATGTGAAAAGGTGCACGGGTCAGGCAGCACCACACAACACACAGCCCTTCCTTCAGTGGCTCCCCAGTGTGCCTTTGTGCCTACCCAGCAGTAAAGAGGATCTGTTTGTGTTTGCTATTGGGTGAATGAATCCATATACATATAACAGAAACTGACAGTCAATATACTTGTAAATAGTCTTAAGTTCTCTTTTAGTGTCTCCTAAAAGGACAAAGGTATTGGGAGAAAGGAGAGGGGGAAGCATATGTCAAAAAGTTTTCTAACTTTAGGTAAAAAGGTGAATATTCCACAATAAACAAAAAATTAATTTTAATGCCTCTTGCAGATTGAATGCATCACATTATTTTCCTGTTCTTCCCACATGAAGCCATTTATTTCACCCATGGAAAGCTCAGGAAAATGTATTTCACAGAATGTACCTCTGGTAAACAACTTTTCTGGAGTTCCAATAAAATGAAAAAGTTTAAAACAGTAGAAAATTAAATATAATGCCTCCGATTACTGAAAATACTACACCCACAGTAAAAATTAAATCAAACACATTACACTATGGGAACACCAAGGAATTTAAGACAGCAAAGAGAAGACTAAATTTTCAAAATAAAGATATTCTCACAGTGGGAGAAGATTGCTAAGACATGTACCCAAACTAGGGTTGTTTTTTTAACAACTAATTTTCCACTTGCTAGATGTGAGTCTCATAGTACTTATGTCACATAAATGGCAATTGCAGCAGCTCACTCCAGCTGCCGAGGTTTAGGATTTGCTCATCTAAATAGTAAGAGACTGGAGCTGAAGAAGACAAGCTACAAGAATTAGGAAATAGCTGATATACTCAAATTTTTTTGTTCATTTGCTTAAAGCTAAATTTTAGCCTCTGTGACTGCTCAAATCACAGTAAACTTAAATCACAGTCCTGATCCTAAATTTTAATGCATATCGTATGTTTTAAGGAAATGCTTAGTCTCTTGAAGTCTTCCTCAGCCATGTGTAACCACAATCAGCTCTTGTCATTACACTCTTCAATGGCTTTTCAGAAAACAGCAACCAGCTCCTACAAATCCCTACTCCACTTTGCAACATTTTCCTCTATGCTCTGCAGATTAATAGGCAAAACACGACACAAAATGGGAACAGTCAGAGTATTTTGTTCACTGAATTTAAAAAGTGCACTGGTCAAAAGCCAGGTACAGCAACCAAAACTCAAACAATAAATCTTGCCTATAATTCCACTCTATAATCCCAGAGTCAAAAGCTTGCATAACATGACAAAATTAAGATTTTCAAGTATCTAGGTGGTAGTAACTCCCACTACTTCATTTCTTTAAGATGGAAGTAACCATCCAGTGCTTCACAGATAGGGTGGCACTTCCAGGCTGTAGCCTTCCCCTCCACACTCTTT
>NW_009940738.1:6824-55103 GCF_000696875.1 Nestor notabilis
GATGTCTCTGAGCAAACTTTGAAAAAAAGCTGAACAAACTTTGCCATTCAACTCCAAAAAAGTAGCTGCCTTCCTGACAGGTCTCTGAACATGTCCCCCCAACAAGAAGCATACCACATCTTAGTCCCACTAAAGCCACTTTCGTTTCACTGTCTCAGAGTTCAGTCCCTCCATATCCAAGCTTGCAATTATTAACAGTGGACAGTGGTTAACAGGCACTCTCTGTATTGCCCACTCTTCTTCCTGCACCCTCTTTACACTGCCTGAGAAAGCAATCAGGTCTTGGCAACTGAGCAAATTAGCAACACACAAATTAATATCCATTGAGTGAGTTAGAACAAACTCTGGATGCACTGATGCAGAGCCGACATTACAGCATACTACTACTAAGGCACAGCTGCAGCTCAGACCAGTGGTATCCTCTTGCTGATAGCAGGATGGCAAAGATACTAAAACATACAATGAAAAGGAGAAAAGGGCAAGAAAATATTCTCACAAAACCTTCTACTTCTTTTATGACTTGATAAAGTAACAATGACCAGAGAGAACTGTGGGAGCTGAGTTTCCTTCTACAGCCTGAGAGAAGTCATACCTCATAACACATCCAGAAAACCATCACACAAGACAGTACATTTGGTACCCGCGTGTGAAGGCACAGCAGATCTCACACTACAGGATAGCCTCTGCCAGGACCCTCTCTGTTCCTGAGGGCATACTCTTGCAAAGCCAGTAACAGGCAGGTCTCTGCCACGCTTGTTTTTAGTGTCTTACTCTGCCAGGCAAACTCAGAGCAGCATAAAATTCAACTCATCTGCCTGCAATCGAGAGGCACACCCTAGCCCTTCAGAGCTCCTCAAACAATGAACACCATCAGTTCCCAAACATGGCTATCTTCCTCTGCAAACACCACCCTTAGCCTTATGCTTAGTTTCTTCAGTCTTCCCACACCCGGGTCCCTTTCCAAAGATAAGTTCCTGCCCTCATTTTCCTGTTGCTCAAAGGGAAGATTTTCAAAGGCAGTAATAAAGTCAGACCCTACAGCTCACTGCCTCCCAAGAGGTGCCAGGTGCTTACCTTAAATTTGTGTCCATAAAAAAAGCTCCTCTGGCTCTTTCATTTTTCATCTGTAGAGATCCTGAGCTTTTTAATTTGCACAGACTAACTGCTGTTCTCTGCTTACTAATTCTGTTGCTTAACTACACTGACACTGATCTGAAACATCCAAAAGGACTGCGTTTCTGCTTTCTAGGGCCCATTTGTACAGCTTGAAGGCAGGGAGAAATTGCATAGGCTCAGGCAGTCTAGATTAATGCTTGTATTGCAGAAGGACATGTAAAAAAAGAATATATGAAAGTGAATAAAGCTAAATATTAGATTATAAGATGCTTATTTTAAACGTCTTACATTTTTTCTATGAGAGGGAAGGAAATTTAACTTTCAAGAGACAAAATAATCCTAGCTGAGGAATGGGAGTCCCCTTTCTGCCAATTGGGAATGATTTCTCTAGCTGTTTTCCTGAAACTTAAAAATAAGTCTGCGCCTGGCCTCTTCTCTTGCATTTAAATAAGAGTGTTTTCATGACCTCACTGCTTAAAACTGTCCCACAGGTCACAGAGAAGAAATTTTTCACTGCAGCCATCACTCAGAGCGACCTTCAAGGAGACTATGAGGGCAGCCAAAAGTCTAAAATCCAAGACTGCTTGAAATAGTTGAAAACTAAGCTACCATATTCAAGGCAACAATCTTACCCCACCACAAAAAGTGGTTTGACATGATTGAATGTGTTTAGTATAGCGGTGATGTGTTAAGGTAGGTACTTTATAGAGTAAATTATTTATATAGAGGATCTTGTTCACTGCTTTCACAGTGGAAAAAATGCTGCCCTTACTGATTTAAATGTCACCCTGGAGCATGGGTTAGGGGAACTGCAGCACTGCTTAAACAAATATTCTATTTGTTGTTTCAGATTCCCATGGGGCAAAAAAGATTTCTAAGTATCAGGATAGATTAACTAGCTTTTCATTCCTTCTTTTGTTCCAGGAAGAGACTAGGATGGTGTCATTTGCCTTTATGTATTCTCTCAAATAGAATAACAAGGACAAATCAGTTTTTGAAGGAGTGAATCCTTTCCACAGTTGATTTCCAGGGATACTGGTCCTCATCCCTACCTCCTGTGGTATTCACATACTGGCCTATCTGTGAGCTGGTGGTTATCATCAACCTGTGTGGCACTATTCCTGGTATTGCTGCCTCTGGACAACATGCCATAAAATTACTCTGATCTGATGTAATTTCCTAAATTACTAGCAAGTCCTGATCTCTATTTGCACTTACGAGGTGCTTTTGTCAGGGCAAAGTACCATTAACAAGTTTGAGAGGAAAATGGCTATGTTTTTATGCACTAAGTAAAGTAGAACTAAAATGCAGGAGGACTGTTAGGTAAGCTATTTGGTAAGAGTTCAAAGGCTATCACTTATACAAGAAACTTGATCTTACTTGAAAAATAAAGGTGTGATTTGACACAGGATATTGGCATAGATATAGGTCTTTTCCTATCACATATGATTATTTCACATCCTTATCTTCAGTTTTAACTTAAAAGCAATGATTAACAAAGCAGATGTGAACCCTTAGAAGCCTATTCTGGGAGAAACTGAAGTAAAAGAACTTGTAATCTATCAGATCATAAACATTACAAGGAAATTTGATGCCTAGGTATATCTTTATGGTGTAAGGAAATACTTGACTCTGTGCTTAATAATTCTTAGATCTATGATGATTTGAATATCTCAGCGTTAAGATGTAGATTTAGTGTTAATGGAAATTGTATGTGTGCTAATCACAGAATGGCTGAGGTTGGAAGGGACCTCTGAAGGCCATCTGCTCTAACTGCCCTGCGAAAGCTAGGCCACCTACAGCCAGTTGCTCAGGGTCATGTCCAGCCACTTTTTGAATATCTACAAGGAGGAAGACTCAGTCACCCTTGCAAGAAAGAGTTTCCTGATGTTTAGTGGGAATCTCCAGCTTTTCAGTTTGTCCCGATTGCCTCTAGTCCTGTCAGTAAGTAACACTGGAAAGAGCCTGGCTCCATCCTCTTTGTACTTCCCTTTCAGGCATTTGTAAACACTGATGAGATCCTCCCTGAGCCTTCTCTTCTCCAGGCTGAACAGTCCCAGCTCTCTCAGCCTTTTCTCATACAATCAATTCTCAAGCCCTTTAATCAACTTGGACTTCTGTTGCCCTCTCTCCAGTATGTCCATTGCTTTATTGTACTGAGGAGCCCAGAACTGGACACAGTACTCCAGGCGTGGCTTCACCAGTGCTTAGTAGAGAGAAAGGCTCACCTCCCTTGACCTGCTGGCAACACACCTCCTAATGGAGCCCAGGACACCCTTAGCCTTCTTTGCCACAGGTACACATTGTTGGCTTATGTTCATCTTGGTGTCCCCACCAGGACCCCTAGGTCCTTTTCTTCAGAGCTGCTTTCCAGCTGGGTGGCCCCAGCACATACTAGTGCCTGGGACTGTTCCCTTCCAGATGCAGGACTTTGCACTTCACCTTGTTGAACTTCATGAGGTTCCTGTCAGCCCAGTTCTCCAGGCTGTCAAGGTTCCTCTGGATGGCAGTGCAACCTTCTGTTCTATCAGCCACTCCCGACAGTTCTGTGTCATTTGTAAACTTGCTGAGGGTGTGCTCACTCCACCCCAACATCCAGATTATTAATGAAGCTGCTGAACAGGATTGGACCCACTATTAACCCCAGGGGTACACTGCTAATTAATGGTCTCCAACTACAACATGTTCCACTGATCACTACCCTCTGGGCCTGACCGTTCACCCAGTTTTCAATCCACTTCACTGTCTGCTCATCTAGCCCACGTTTCATCAGCTGCTCTGACACAGCTGTTTAGCTTAGTTTCACCAACTGCATGGAATAAATCCTTATTTTTACACGTAGAAAAAGAGCTATATTACTTTGCTGTTAATGTGCCACACTGCTGAACTACTGGAAATGTGAAATTGCCTAGGTAACTGAAAGGAATTCCTCACAGCCACAGATTTCCATTGTGGTTTAGGCTGTAATTTTCTCTCTTTTATTTAAGGTGTTAGTTATGTGTTTATTTTACTGTTCTTAGGGAAATCACTCAATTTATGACAAAAGAATAAAAAGCAATTAGTGAGGGTGAAAAGCAGCCCCTCTTCTGAAATTGCACGAAACCTTGAAAAGAGTGAAATCAAAGCTTAAATACTATTTTCTTCTTGTCAGTCTCTAAACGAAGCCTTTTAAACAAAGCAGTGCAGTTAATTTTACTATCCTTTGATTCAAAAGGTGGATAATTGTACTGCTCACTGTATGATGCTGTTCTCTGTGAAAGAACCATAAAAACATCATGGCCTTCATTGGCTCTCTCTTCAATGAGTTTCGTGTAGTAGATCCCAAGGTACACCCCACAGGTATGACTGAAACAGGACAAAATGAGACAGTTAAATAAGTTTTCTTGCTAACCTTGTTAACTTATCAGGAGTCTGCACAGTGAAAGAAAAGCAAGTTTACTAAGAGAGATGTGATTTGTCACTCACTCTGAACAGGAGAGACACCAGAATCAAGCTGGCTTGGAACTGCCTGCAGCACTACAGAATCTGAGGAAGGCAGTACAGGCTTGAGTTGAACTGGCACTTGTGTCTCTACCAGGCAAAAAGCAGCTTGCCAAAACAGCTGTATCAAAAGCCAATCCAGGCTGCAGAACTTCAAGACACTTTTTTGAGAAACAGGTGTTTTGTTCAGAAAACAGGCCTGTAAATGAGGTATTCCCATTGATTAACCTCATCCGTCTAACAGAGCTGCCTCAACTGGGAGGGCCAGACTTTGACTATATACTTGACGAAGACAGATGAGTGCCATGAAGACTGGCACAGAGCATGATTCAGAACAGGAATCTAGCTTACATGCTCTGAATCATGCTTTCAAAAAGCTGACATCTTTCTTCCATGACTGAGCTGTAAACCTATTTTTCTTTCTACAGTTCAGGGGAGCTCCAGTGAGGCAATAGGCAAACTGTCTTCTCTGAGAAGCTTTGTCCAATTTATGCTGAAAAAAGTAGCCATATTTTTACTCTGTGATTTTGGCAGACAAACAAACAAAACCACTGTTCCTGGGTTTAAAAGGACTTTGAAAGGCAAATTTTCTGATAAAGCATCCCAAACTAATTTAAATATCGTATCACAAATAGCATCAGAAAAGTAAGTTGGTCTTCTTAACTTCAGAGCTTGCTTTGAATGAGAATCTTGCTATCATGACTCTTTCAGCATCTCTCCATGAGGTTTTATGAGAGCATTTTAACAGTAGCGCTATTACTGTATCTTCAGAAGTCAAACAGAAAGTAATGTTTCCAATTTTTATTTCCAGAGTTTGGTGCAATCAAAATGAGACTAAGTGGCTAGTATCTGAACTGCAAATTTATAAGACTTTCAACACAGTCCTCCATTAGAAAGGAAACTGGGTACAGCAGCTGATGCAGTAGCTACTAAATAAGAGCTTTGTGCTTCTGTCTCTTTCCCCTCTGCACACTCTTGTATCATCCGTAATTTTTCCTTCTCCCCTTCTGCTGGAAAAGGAGCAGTGAGCCTGTGCAACCAGGCAGACAAAGAATAAGGAAACTTTAAAGAGTTTAAAAGCCAACAGATCTGCAGTTAACGCCCTTAGTGACTAAAGTTTTGGTGTTGCTCCACATCACTCCCATGCCGGCCACAGCTGACAGGAGGGTTCCAGGAATGTGAATGTGTACAGAATCCATAAAAACAAGGCTCACCATCAGTTGGTAGCTCCCCACCTATTCCTCTGGGGTAAATAATTACTTTTAGCTGAAGCCTTTTATTTGGAATACAACAAAACCTACAAAATGCATCCTAGACAATTTGGGATTTGTCTGTTTACAGGAGCTACTTTATTCCACTCAGCTGTTTCCACTACTTAGGCCCACTGGAGAGTCATTTCCCACTTTGTTCCCAAACACTGATGCTTACATTAATATAGTCCAGCAGCTCAGGTCTTTAAATAGATGGGAACAATTTGAAAAAATCCCCACAAAGATGTAAGTTCAAAACTTGCAATTTCTATTCCACATTGAAAACCACAGGCCTTCTACCCAGTCTGTTAATCTTTCTTCTATTCACCCAGTATCCTTGGCATTTAGCTGTGATGACCTGTAACTGTGAATGCAACGTTTCCTTGTTAGTAATCCATGATTAGTATCTTCTCTTAGTTTTCACCACACATTTTGCTTAGAAACAACAGAACTTAACAGTAATAATTAATTAAAACCCTCAGAGAAGCATTTCCTGGATGCTGCGGTGTGTAACTGTACGTATAACAAGACTTGTCTCACCTTGAAGCTGCAGAAGTTAACATTCCCCAGAAACATCTGGCTGAAAAAAATCATCTTTGGGTAAGAAAACCTTCTGAGGGAGAAATTAAAACCTCTCGATGAGGGAATTTTAAGCATATTAGGAGAGGTGGAGTCAGGCAATTGTTTCTCTTAAGTACAGTGTGAAATAATCCCTTTATGCTAAAACTGTACCTACTGTAATCACTACATTTACTACATGCAATTCAGAAGTATATTTTTAAAGTTTAAGACCAAAGACTGGCAATGGCATCCCAACTAAACCCAGAGCTGTGCATCTCCCATCCCTTCTGCGGGCTGGTACCATCCCCGCGCTGCCTGCTGCAGACAGCCTTGTATCTGGGGCTGACAAAACCTCCAAGGGAGTAAGGTGTTGGGGACCTATGGGTCTCATCACGGGGCAGCTGGCACCAAATTAGGAGCCCATGGTCATTAGCATTCTTTGTCTCATATCCTTTTCTGCTGTATTTGCCCTGGGGGCCCAGCCTGGCCACCCGCATCCCCTCACCCTTCATGGCCTGGTCCAGCATATTTTACCTCACACCACCTCATTCTTTCCCAGCAACGGGAGGTGACCAACATGATTTACTGTCCTGACAGCAGCTCCTCTGCACTGTCAGGAGGCACCTTCACAACATTTTAAGACTCTTCTGGATGCAAAGACCATAGAAAACACAACAGGATCATCTCGACTAAGACTACTGCAGCCCGTCAGGACACCGTATGAGTACACCCCACCAGAGCACCAGCAGAGGTTACCACTGCTGGGGGAAAAGCTGCTCTACCCAGCAGCACAGAGCAGGAGAACCCTTCATTGCTTCACTCAGTTGGCATCCTTCCCCAATCCCATCCTTTAAAACAACTGAGCTTCTCCACACCCTTTAAGCGAGTGAAGAGGTGGAGTGCTGAATCCCCTGAATATCTAAGGGGAGGTGGAAAAACAAAGTGTGGGCAGTGGCAGTGATGACAGCTTCAGCACTGAGCCTTGAAGGATGGAAAGAGTTTAATGATGCTCTGCAAGAGGATGGCAAACAGATCAGATGGTGATTTTCGATCAGATGAGAGACACAGCACTGTGAAGGGGGATGTAAAGAGCAAAGGGATATGGAGTTCAGAGGCAGATCTGCAGCAAGCAATTGGGAAGGAAACTGCTACAATAAATTGGCAATGAAGGAAGGGAGCCAAAGCCAGAGGGGCAAAAGAAGAAACACTTATGCATATGGAAAACGTTACACTCCATACCATTTATAGTTCCATAAACTCCCCATTCCTCTGCTGCCACTAAATACCTACCCTAAAGTGCATGTTGTGCCTTCTTCCACTACCAAGCCTACAGAGATGATATCTTCTGCATTTTCTATGCAGAAATTTCTGTAATGGAAACACATTTTTCAATTCTTCTACTGAATTATGATGCCAGAGGCTAATTGTATCTCAACCTGCTTTTCAAAAGCTCTTTAAATGACAAAAAAAGGACAATGTTAATGGGAACAAAATCCCCAACATCCCTGCAAAACACTCTTTATTCTGGTCAAAGACTCAAAATTCAGGTAAACCACGTTTCTCATGTAACCATAATTCTGCATTCTGATGCACAGCTAATATTCAGACTGGATAATTATATGCCACATGTACACTAGATATTTTTCTTACTCAGTAGGAGGTTGAGGATGGGGCAAAACAGACCAGCTGTGACAGAATCAGAAGCCACCTGAAAATTTTCCAGAACTGATATCAGAAAGTCATATAACTTGCAAAAACCTTCACATTTCCATTAGAACTCATTTTCAAGATGGAAACAATAACAGAAGATGTTAGCTCACTTTGATGGCTTCACATTGACACAATTTTGAACATTTTTCGTGTTTATACAAACAGCATTCCTTCTTTATACTTTTTCTTCTTGTGGATTTACAATACAGCAGAATTAATAAAGTGGAAGCCTTGGTAACAGAAGACTTTTAAAATGGTAAATAGAAAATCACCTTCTTTAACTTTTCCCATTATTGTATATTGCACAGATAGAAATATGCAACCACACAGAAACACCTATTCTCCCAAAATTAGCATTATTACTTTATTTGGTGATTCATTACAATCTGCAAATCCAATAGCCAAAAAAATAAACTAGGCGTAATGTTAAAGCATTTTACAAGCAAAATACTTTACTGTTTCCTTTTCAATTTGCATAGGGCAGAATAAGTGTATTGGTTAAAGAATATAATGTACAGAAGAACAAAACCATAGTTCATCAAACTGTACTGAAGAGTGTTACGATCCTGTGAGTGAACAGTACTCAAAACAGTTATAACCGTCAGTGGAAAACCATACACTTCAACATTAACAAGGCTGCCTTCCCATGACCAGGGTCCATCATGAAGATTGCAAGCCACTGGGCTTCTTTTCTTATGTTGTAGATCATTCTACTTTAAAGAAATTAAAGAGTTAAAATAAGCCAGAATGCATCTATCTATCTATCCTCATTTCTTCTTATCTGAACAAAGGCCAGTATTGAGAGAGGGCATTTTCAAAGTCAGCTTCTGAAACCGCTTATAGTAACATCTGTCTCTCATATTTTCAGTGTCATGCAACTAGCAAGCTTAGAGCTTCATCCACACATCTCTGTTCATTATTCCTGTGCATCCAGGTAAAAACTGGTATTTTTTCACTTTGTAGCGACAACCTGCAAAGAGATCATGCTCTTTTTCCTATTGTTAACCACATCTCTGTTCCTCCAACTGTATAAATCTGGCTTTAAAGTCTCACAAAACTAAAAAATAGTTGATCTAGGTTGTAATAAAAAAAGAATATTAAATACCTTTGGTAAAAATAGATATATTTAACAAGTTTAGAAAAGCAAATAGTTATATTGTCAAAAGGAGAGTATAAAAATGTACACGATAAAAAATAACAAACAAACAAAAAATCACCAGCCATAGTAGTAAGAATAAAGGAGCTGTTCTTTTCAATGTTTGCTTCCTTAGCTCATGTTATTGTCCAGTCTTCTTTCTAAAAGGCAGGAGCTTTACTAGAGCTTATGGAAAATTCCAGTCCTTCCTACCAGCATTAGGCAAATTATGTTTAATTCAGAACAAGGCAGTCTGTTTTAACCCAAGTTTATACAACAGAAAATGCTTTGATTTAGAGTACATAGGAGTAGTTGAACACAGAAAGATAGATTTCGAGTGTTTTCAACCAGAGGCCAGATGTACTGGAGCTGTAGAAATGAGACAACCAGCAGGATCAAGTCTCCATGATGTGAGCCTTCTAACTTTATTTTTACTCCTAAATTATAAATCCATGTATTGTCAAGAAAATTGTGGGGAAACAAAAACAATACATTTATTTTAAATCCCTCATTGATGCCTTTCTCCCATCCTTTCACTGGGCCTCCACACAGAGCTGTCACACAACATATAATCCCAGTTTGGCTTCTCCTCTTTTTAGAGCTCACTGTAAATCTTGAAGATGGAAGATCCCCGAAGCAAACAACTGAGATTACAGAAGGAGATAATGCACAAGCCCCATAACAGAATCAGCCATTGATTGAATGTGCTTTGAAAGAAAGCAGCACAATTAAATCATGTTTATCCTTCAGTATTCCCTTTGCACACACAGTCACACTCCTCGTGGTGTTCCAAGGGTACATCTGTCAATGATTTATGCAATCCTCGGACACCAATCCTTGGCTTTAGCTGAAGAACCTAAGGAGAAGAACCCAAGCATCAAGAAAACAGCAAGTGCTTCATTACACACCTAGTCTATGAGCAAGATTGCACTGGAAACACACTGTCTGACAGAAAGCATATTAAAATAAATAAATAGGCTTTCCTCAGCTGAATTTAATCATTTATTCCACCCACTAATTATTATTCTTACTTTAACTCAGGCTTATACAAAATCAATTAAAACATGTTGAACAGATACTTGCTTTTATCAAAGAAGAATCTTGCAGTTTCGTATTTCTATGTATTTAAGGGCTAATAGCATACTTAACCCAATGGAATTAACAGATAATTCTACAATAAATACTTTTAGTTATAGATTTATAATCATGGAAATGGACAGGTATCTGTTCCTTCATAAAGTTCACATCTACCACTACCGACAGCTGAACAAGGAGGTGTGGTTGTGATGGGTCTGAACTGCACCAGTAAACAAATACCTCAGGAATGACTTAATAGTTCCACAGAGAAGTATTTTAATGAGAAAGATAGTGCTTTTTTTGATTTTTTTTTTATGTAACAGCTCATTAAGATGGTAAAAAAAAAAATTACTATAAGTGTAACAGATAAAATTTGAAAATATTACTAGTGGTGCATTCCTATAGTAAAATTAAATTCCATAATTGGCTTTCAGTATTTCCAAACACGCAAATGTAAAAAAAGTGCTTACCTCATGGTACTTTTTGGTGACTTTTGTTGGTACACATTGGCACTCATTGCAACTCTGATGACAACAGGCACAGTTTCCACCACAACGTTTAACCAGAAGACACAATGGCCAGAAGATGGTGTCTGTTCGCTTCAGCTCCTCCCTCAGTGACACTGAGAAGTTGCGAGGAGTACAACTATACAGCCGCACCTCCTCCTTTAGGAGGTTGAGATCGACCACTGCAAAGGGACAAACAAACCAGTGCTTTTCAGATTCATAACCTAACTTTATCGGTGGCAAACCAACTTCAGCAGTGCAGAACACTTGAGGAAAGTTCATTTTTGTGCAGGTGGTACAAGTTCAGCACACAAGTCTAATACTGCAGTTATAGGAATACCATGAAACCTAAATGGAATGATTGTTGTATAGGAATATTCACCAATTATAAGTCTGGCAGAGTTGGTTCAAATGAAACAAAGCAAGCTTTGGCTACGATGTTCCAGTACATGTTTTATCAAATCAACTGTAATGGAGTTCTCTTTGTTCATGTTTATACGCTGAGCTCTAATGTCAATATTCTAGACTAATTTTGGATTGGAGAAACACACATAGCAATTAAGAATTCTGAAAATTTCCAAACACATTTTAGATTAATTTGTGTAAAGCATTCAAACTTCTTCCCTTGCTGAAATTTCAACTACTGCTTCTCTGCAAGGACAACGTAAGTATAAGAAAGAATTAAACTATTCATACCTAAGAGGAACACACTTCCATGGACTATGAACTTCAAGAAGTATGTCACAATCAGTGAGTAATTTACAAACAACGAATAAGTGCACAAGTATGTGTATCTATATAACTACTATTAGGCTCCATTTTCCCCTCTTTCTTCACAGCAGCATATACATCTGTATTTCTGTTGCTCCTCTAGGTTTCGTTTTCACTTCACGTGTTTTAAATAAAATACAGCTCCTCCTTGTAAGCCCCTAACTTGAAGTGCAAGTTAAAGATATTAATATTTGGCACTGGTTCCCCTATAAACTGATTCCATTGTATCACACTAAAGTTTCACTATGCCAATGGTTGAACACCAAGCTCATGAAAAGATCTGAAATAGGCCAAGCTCCTTTAGGTTCACCTTAGGCTGCATAGCAAAGAAATAACAGGCCTTGAAAGAGGCAGTTAAGACAGAAAAGCATTGGCCTTGTTTAGTGAAAAAATTAATACTTTTTAACCTCTGTGTGTGTGTGTGTGTGTGTGTGTGAAAAGCAATGTAATTTCATTTATTTCAGAAAAGCCAGACTAGAACGATCACAATCTGGGACCACTTGTCCGAACTGTTCCTCTCCAAACCTACTACCAATAAGCAACAGAAGTCATGTCTAACTCACAGGGGCACTATATTTGGTTAAAAAAAACCCACCAAAAAACAAACAAACCAAAAACAGAAAAAAAGAAAAAAAAAAGAAAAGAAAAAGAAACCCCAATGATAATATGGCTACTGAGATGACTGAAATAGAGGTTTTGAACAAAGCAAAGACCTTTAAACCAACTGGTTTTGAGCTAAAACAAGAAGAATCTAGGAGGAAAAAAAAATACCCAAGTGCATTGATATTACTTGACAAACACTTTACTGTTATTGCTAGCAGTTTGTATACAAAAAGATACAAAATAAAGCTAAAATATTTTCCTGATCTTTATTGCCCTCTAGAGAAATACTTTTTCCCTCTACTGTGTGAAGAGCCTCTAGAGATCATGAAGGAGAACTTCATCCCACTAAGGCAGGATAATACCTCTCAATTCTAGATAACATGTAAGAAACAAAGAAAATTTAGAAGCTGTACTTCTCTAGTAGAAATGCTCACTAGTATTGTCTCAGAAGCAGATCTTTGGGCAGCAGTTTAATTCCATGTTCCTTCAAAGATTTCTTTTGCAGACCACATCCATATACTGGTATCCGTAAGTAAGGGTTTATTGTTGTGAAAGGTCAGTTAAACACACTGAAGCCTTTTCTCTGCTTGCACTTACAGTGAATGCCAAGCCAGGGCACTTCATTCCATCACTATCAGGTTAACACAGGCTCCTAAATAAACAATCTCATTTTTAAGAGCAAGGAGTGTGTAATAACTCCAATAAAGCTACTGATAGGATGCCAGGCTGCCTCCCACACTGCAAGAGCATTCTTTGGAAAAAGCTGAGAAGGGAGCAGAGGAAAAGAGGCAAAACTTCCA
Source organism: Nestor notabilis (assembly GCF_000696875.1). Lineage (NCBI taxonomy): Eukaryota > Metazoa > Chordata > Aves > Psittaciformes > Psittacidae > Nestor > Nestor notabilis. The sequence continues at coordinate 19,834 of NW_009940738.1, forward strand.
GGGGAGAGATTCACTCTGAGAAATTAGAAATTATTTAAACTCTTCTGATCAACTAATAGCTGTCGGCTGAGTCATTCAGAGAGTGGACATGTCTACTTCCATTAATCAAGGACTGTGGATAGGAATGGAAGAGTACTTTCTCCTGTTATGTTTGTAAACATATAGTAAGTGAACTGTCTAAATGAAGATATAATGCCCAATGCACAATGAGAGAAATGCTAGTTCTGCTAATCTGGTAGATTTCTGCAGAGACTGACATGCTTGGTATAGTGAATTTCAAGAAGCTAAGCTCATGCGTCCTAACACAATTGCTGCTCAGCCCTTCACCATGAGAAACTGAAGACAGAAGCTGGGTGCTGATGTCTCTTCCAGCAAGCTCACCAATCAGTGGGAGAGAGATGCCTGTGTGGTTGTGTGCTTTTCCATTACCTCTTGCCTACTGGCAACTGTGGAGGAATGGAAGCAGTGGAGGAATGCATCCATTTCCCAGTACTAGTTGTATGTATAACATAGAGAAAAGGGTAATACACTAAAATGACCAGCAAGTGTATTACACATTGTGTCTCAAAACTGGAATGAATTTGAACCTCGCAGACCTGCAGAAACAATTTTTAAAAAAGCTCTGTGGAAGAACACACAATCAGCTCTTTGTAGGTATGTTTCAGTGTGCCTTGCTGTTATAACAGGCTTCAGGAGAGATGAAAAATGTCATGTTTGATTGCCATGCTTTACAATGCACTAAGGTATATTGCTATTATACCTCACAATGAACCCCTGCCCTACCTTGTGTAATTCAGTTTCATTAAAAGGTCTGTGGCAAATTTATCTAGTGCTTATATAATCACTTCTTTGAAGTGTGTGAATGAAGCTGTTACTTTTTCAAAGAGTTTCTGTCTGTCCAAAATTTATTTTAACACACTGTGGGCACGAAGCTAGATGAGAGAATGTATATATTCCCTTAAAAGTGTTTACTTAACCACAATAAAAGGTTACGTAGATTTCCCTAGTGCACTGAGTTACAGTACCTGTTATAATGTGAACATTTAAACACTCCTTTAACTTGGCTTCCACTCATGTATCATGTTTGACACAACAGTCAAAGTTCTTTTGTCTAACACTAGCTCAGGAGGAATGGGAAGCTCTGCAGTAGCACATGAATGGGAAACATTAAAATAAAAATAACAGAAGAAGGAAAAAAAAGGGAGAAAAAATGTAGATGCAGGTAGGACTACAGTAAAGTGAGCGTTCACTGGCACATACAACTGAAGTAATCAACTTTCACACCAGCCTGAAAGTAACTGTGTTCTGCAATTGGCAATGCAATGGTCTGGCACCCTCTGAGACCTCTATTAGGAGTACCATGGGGAACTCTCCCAAGACATTTTTCTGGCTGGATGCTGCTCCCAAATTCAACAAAACAAATACTGATTGGGGTACTTGTGTGTGGGCACAGACAGCAGTAGGGTGATTTTCATTCCTAAGCACCTTGGAGATGTTCCTGGGAGTACAAGTTTCTTACTGGCTCCTACAGTAGGACAGGGCTGTTGCAAAAGCCCAAAGGAGTAAAAACACACACACAGCCATACGAGAAAAGCATCTAATAAGGACTATGGTTGGACTGTGACTCTTTTCTTCGTAAGCAGACCTCAAAATATGCTGCAATGATTATGCATAGATTTCTGTGGGAACTGATGGGATCATTTTATTGCACAGCAAAATGTATTTTATTTTTAAGTATGTTTAATATTATAAAAGAATTTAGAACTATATTTAGACATCAAAGCATTTGAACCTGGTGTTTCTTCTTTCCTGGCTAGAAGTTTCTGGAAGCATTTTATCCAGAGAAAACATCAGATACAGAAGTCCTATGGAATTCAGGCTGTCTAAATATAGTCTTTTTCACATGAATTATTAAGTAGGAGAAGAGGAAAAATCTCTACATAAAGTAACATATACTTTCAATTACATTTTCATTTAATCTAGACATAAACGGATGCTTGTCTATGAAAGAGGACAGTAATTTAGCTTTTACTGAAATACTGCAAAAATAAAACTGATCTGATTATAGAATCAAAGACTGATAAAACCCAAAAATTTTAGGGCATGCACTTCTCCCAAACATTTCTTAAAAACTTTTTTAAATACACCAACCATGCTACTAGAAGGAGTAACATGTAATAGAAAAGAAGAAAAGAACAAAAAAAAAAAAAGGTTTGAAGGTTTGCTTTCCCTATGTACGGAGTAGACCTAACAGTTAATACTATGTCATCTCAACTGGACATATTTTCCACCTCAGGCAATTACATTACACACTCAGTAATGCAGTCTGAGGGTGGTCTCTTAAAGATAAATGTGGCAATACCATGATATGTTTATTCAGTGGAAAAAAATCTGTTTCAGCATCTAATTAGGAGTCTTTAAAAGATTTACTCTGATAGTTTCTTTCTAAGATATGTCTTGCAGGGAGCTGCTTTTGTCTATATAGATGTTATCCAACACCTGCATTTTAGTTTATGTAAGGTTTCAGAAACTACATTTTGTTTTTCTCCCGCTTACTGTATGCTTATGGCATACATTTGGCAAATACTGAATCCCTTTAATTAGAAAAGTGTTAAATGACTATCTGAAAGGCACAGCCCACTGCTGAAAGCTTTTAAATAGATTTCCTCCTCTTTGGCTCTTGATTTAGTTGCTGTGTGTCGCTGTAGCAATAGGTAGGGTAGAAGGGTTGATTTCTGTACTCTGATCCAAGAATTAGCTGTCAAAAACTGAGTTATGAAAGGGTTTACTTCCTCCCTTTTCTTACAGATCAGATGATAACCTAGCTAATATTTGCCATAAACATGAAGTACTGGACCACATCTGGATGATATGGCGTAGAAAATTCATGAGTGTCAAATGCAGATGGAAGAAAATGTCTTGCTCAACAAGAAATAGCTCCACAAGTCTCAAAATACATAGTCGACTTTACATTTAAGTTGATAACGCACGATCAAACTGGACATAGACACGGGGATTTCATAAGGTATCATGGAAGAGAAAGACTTAGCTAATTGCTCCTAATTGATATGGAGTAAAGACTAGAACAATTCTAAGCAAATAAACCAGTCACTCGACACAGGAAGTATAAGAAATTACCTACCTCAAACACAAAATTAAGTTTTTGTCCTCCGTATGAAAAGAAGCTCACAGTCAGAATGTGTCACCCAGCCAAGATGCCCTCTTACTTTGCGGAAAAGATCTCCCAGGTTCTCTGCGGAAGACTACCCTGCCTCTACCCTGCTTGCTTCTATTTTTTTCCCCTTTGTTACTTTATCCTGCTAAATTCCTTTCAGTTCTAATTTTAATTATTGTCCTTTTTCAGATAATGTAACAGTGTGAATAGCTAACAACAATGATCTCTGCTGTATTTCTAACATATTCCTCTCTGTGAGCCGAAATTCAAGGCGAAGAATGCTCTTAATTACTGTTTATTTCTTAAGAAAACATAACCATAGAAAACTGCAAGGCCAGAAAGAAGAGTAATTTACCTCTTGATTTCCTCCCATGAATATATGCCTTTCCAAGAAGTTGCCATGTTGGCCTGTACAGATCTTCCAAATCCAGTTGCCACCGATCTGGTTCAAGGTACCGGATAAGCTCTTCCACTGTACTAAATCCAGCAACAGCATTGTTTAATACATCTAATGGTAAAGATGATGGGGGAAGCAATGATGGGCTAGGTGCTTCTGTGTGGTGCTGCAATCAAAGCCAAGAGAAGAGTACCAGTCAGAGGGTTAATGGATCTGCTTTGATGAAGTCCTGAATTTTATGAAGTTACATAGCTGGGAAAGTATATAAGTGGTTAGATTGTTTCCAATGTACAATTTACCTTATAAGACAAATGACAAGAGTCAAAAAGTACCTAATTACTCTCCAGCAATAATTGTAAACAAACTTTCACTAGACAGTTTTCCCACTTCTTACATTCCTAGCCTTGAGGATAGCATGCCACTATACCTGTTCTTTGAAGAAATTCACTGAGTGGCAGACAATATTTTATTTTAGAAATAGAACAAAGAGCCATTTGAAAATACGGCCCCATTAATGGCAATTACTGTAACCCTCGAGAAAACTGACGAAACACACATTTCACACGCTGCCTTTCCTCCGAAATTAGCCACAACCTCTCTCTTCTGGTCTTTCAATGTATAATATGAATGTACCCTAGTGCAAAGATAGCAAATAGTCCCACTCCCATCTAATAGATGGAGAAAAAAAGGTACCAGTTATGTTTCATACAGCACTTAGAATTAGGTTTCTGGTTAAACAATAACGGAGTAATAACAACATCTGACATTACTATAACTATTTCTCCCTTAAGAAGAAGAAAAACACATTCCCAAGGATATCAGAAGTACTTAAATGCTGAAATTGAGTACTGAAAAAAGCACAGATCTCATTGAGAAACTCACTGGACATGGGGTATTCAGTAACATGCAATTCAAGCAGAGTGAGACTTGGTTTTAAAATTATCATTGATTCATACTGTCAAAAGAATAAAGGCAGGCAGGAAGGGAGGTCTAAGCAGGAGCTGCTGCTGCACCATCCTAAATTTCTTTAGGCTTTTATATCAGCAGACATCACTACAGACATTTTGTCCACATTACTACACTAGAACAATTTATCTGGACCATGTAAGAAGGATGAAGAAACATTTGAACACACTGCTGATTTAGGGGATGGGAAGGACAAGAAATCTTAAATACGTAGTGCTACATGCATCATAATGTAAGATTTAGGGAAAATTTATTCACTATAGTTACAGTTGGGTTTTGGAAAAGGTTGCCCAGAGAGGCTACACTGTATTCATCACTGAAGGCTTTCAACATCTAACTGGATAAAGCTCTGAGCCATGAACTGACCTCAGAACTGACCCTACCCTGAGCAGGTGCCTCACTAAATTTTCCTACTACAATACTGCAACATAATGTTAAGAATGAAGGACTGAATGTTCCTCGAATAAGTTAGCTAACATGCTTCTTGTCCCTTCCCTGTGCAGTGCCTGTACTGCACAATATTTCCATACATATATACATATTTGCTTATATTTATTATTTATATATATACATATCTATTTAAAAATCCTCATGCCACTTAGTGTCAAAAATGGCACTCTCAGTACTCTAAAACGAAATGTATACACACTGTAATTTTTCCATCTGTAATGTCAGATCAATTCCATTCATTTACCTTTTCAAAATGATCACAGAAATTGATGTGTAACAGGAAAAAAATAATTAAATAATTTATGCAGGGGAAAAAAAATGAAATCATCTTTGCAACACTACATACTAAACAGTAATTTTCTGAAATACATATGCCTGCGATAGCTGTATTTCATACCAATAATTATATTTTCCTTTCTGTGCTCTCAATTCTATTAAATATGCATCTTTGGTTTCAGCTAATTGTGTGGTTGAAAGGGCAGCAAATAGAAGTAACCACCATGCCCTTCCTGTATTTTGCTTCAAGCTTTTTTTCTCTCCATCTTCAAGAAATGCAGTCACTAGAATGATTTGTGCTGTCTTTTAACTGAGAGTCTTGCAAAAGTAATTTAAAACATAGATCTAGAGTGCAGCTACTATTAACTTTACCATATTTTTATCTTGCTTATCTAGCATCATTTCCAATAGCGTGAGTGAAGTACTTGCTTCCCATTCTGGATGAATGTGGATTTCAAAAAGTTAAAGTATTTCTTTTCTCTCTTCTCTTTACTGCCCACATTAAAAACAGTAACACATTGATCCATCCATTAGATTATGGTAATAAAGTAACAGATTCTGGTCTATAAGTTAAATATTTGCTTTTAGAAAAATATTCTATTCAGCAAGTTTCAGAATAGTGCTGTGACACCATAATTCAGATGGTCAAAAAAGTAAATATTCCAAAATTTTTCTTCCTGTTTTTCTCCACCAGGATGTATTTGTAACAGTCACTCTTCCTGGTTTGAAGGTGTAGAGTTTTGCTAAGGTGAAAAACAAAATAAGGATCATACAGTAGAACTAGTGCCTGAAGAAAAAAAAACAACAAAAACCCAAAAAAACGCCAGATCTTCTATTTTGTTTCCAGCTGAAAAATTTACTTTGGCGTCTCACTTCTACTGTGATTTTTTTGTCGCCAATGTAATAGATGGATTCCAGATGAAAATCCAGTGGTCTAGAATCTATTTCCGCATTTACAACCTAGAACATGCACACTTCGCAATACATATATAAGAACTAACTCATCGATTTACGTTATTCTGGATCCAATCAGCATTTGCCTGAGTTAAAATATTATGAGGATATGGTGAATCACTGCACTTAATGGTAACATAATTAAAGTTGTCATCACTTTCTAATCATTCTTACAGCAAACCAGAACAGCAAAATTGCACAACTTTGAAGGTGAATGTTTTAGAAAAAAGTAATTAAAATCTCAAGATTAAGAATGTTTTTCCCAATAATCTCTTAATTTAGTCTATTTAAATGACAGATAAAATGTACCAAAGATTAAAGATAATTGATATCAGACAGCTATAAATGCAGTAATTTATAACACAGTAACCTTTATGAAATCTCAATTTAATGAATTGTTTAGTATAAGTAGTAATTCAGATTATACTCTACATTGCTTTTACTTGCTAATAGGTATTACTTATTTCATAACTTAAATCTTTTTGACGGAATGGCCAGGGCAGCATAATGGTACTCTTTCCTTTGACTAAAATTGTATTTTGAAACTTTATACAATTTATAATTTCACTTGGATTTCTCAAAGTTGGGGTTTTTTTGTGTTACATAGGCAATGTTTACACATGCAGTATGGTTTTACTTTCAGAGACGGTATCAGGAGAAATGACTTAATGCAAGAAATTAAAATTCAACTTCATTGATGGGATATACCTCTTAGAACAAGCAAATATAAACTTCAGCATAACTTTGAAATGCAATATCATAGTTGCAACTTCAAAATACTGAAATGCTCCTTAAACAGAGCTTTCTCTCATATTATAGGAAGTCTATCACTTCTATTATAACTCCTTCCAATTAAATAATTTCAGATAAAAATCCACACACCTAGAATTTTATCTACATCTCTCCTGACATTCCTATTCTGCCCCTTGCCCTCACCTGCATGCCTGACACAGACTGGTGTCAAGCCACTCACTGTGCACTGCTACTTGACATCAGTACTCAGTAGGTCTCAGAGAGGCAACTTCATTGCAAGGCAGCAGTGTGAATGCCCCACAAAAGGACCACCAATAAACTCTAGCTCTTTTGCCACAGAGTTGATGGAGACAATGATGATCTTGCAATGAAGTAGCTACCTGTCAACAGTACGTCTATTTCATAGCTGGCATCACCTAACTTACTCCACAGAACTGTATCACATCTCCCCTAACAGGTCAGCTAGCACATAAGCAACCTTTGATATAATAGACATCTCTCTATCTGACAAAGGAGACGTAACCAAAGACAGCAGACACTTGCTTAAGTATTGCAGCTATCCAAGTAACTTTCTGGATGGAGACCACTTGCTGGGAAGTGGTGTTCTCAAAGCTTTTCTACAATAACTGCTATTGACAGTAAACATCTTTTCTGTCATAGCAGCAGATGCTCAATTAATACCAGTGTTTTAGGCTTAAGACAACTTTTATTTTTTCGCCTAACCATGAATAATTGCTGTCAAGACAGGTCTGAAAAATACATCAACAAGTTCTTTACTTTAATGTGATTCCTCTAGTAAACAAAACACTATGGGTTTTGGTTTTGTGCCCAGGAAACTATTTCAATTTAAGAAAAATAAACATGTTTAAAACCAAGATAGAGACAAACAGTTGCATCTTTACTGTTAGATAAAATGATTCAGGATGAAAACCAGAGCAGAAAACACAGGGCTTCAGCTGCCTGGTAGAACAGCCAAGAAGGACAATTAGTGTTGGATCAAACAGAATTTTGATTAGGTTTGTTTATATTGTATTTCTGTAGGTATACTTCACTCTACCAAAATACATACCTTATAGAAATCCCCTAAGGTGTTTTACAAGTGTAAAAGACAGACCAAATGTAGGCCACAGTTTAAGATACGGGCTTGGAAAAAATTAAGGAGGTAATATATAAAGACTAACTTCACAAAACTATCCAGCCCTTAAGATTATACATAACAACAGTACCCCAGAAGAAAATTAGGGAATAAAATGCATTTTATCATGCTCAAATGTTAGTTGTGCTTTATTAAAGGAATCAAAGTTACAGCTTGTCTCTTTCTCAAGGAGAAAAGGGTAGGACACTGTTGTAAGTAAAATAAGACGACAACCATCAGTGAAGCAGTAAATCTGAACAAAAACTGCAACAAATGAATCTGAAATTACCTAGTTGAAGCTCAAACCTAAAGGATGATTTCGTATGTAGCCTAACTTGAAGACTTGTAATTTCTTGTTCTGACACATAGAGCCTGTGTGATCGTGAGCATGGTATTTAAGCCACAGCTTCATGGTGTAAAGCCACATCTCCTTGTTACACCAGCATGACTGTGTATGCGGCTGCATCATAAACAAGAAATAATCTTTCTGAGAAAGAGTATTTCTCATTTCCTTTCCTCTTTAGCTGCAATCTTATTCACAGTGCAGACCTCCAACAGCTAAGCCATCACAACCAAATAGCACAGCAGCTGCTAACAGAAACATTTTTAGATTCACTGTGGCACCAGGGATTTCATAGCACGCAGGTTTGTGACACAGCCTGATCAGATCAGTAAAATGATCAAAAGGCAATTCCTTGATCTCACAAGTTCTGTGAGACAATGAATACAATAAGCATTTATTGGATGCTTATTACTGGTTTATCTGAAGATTCTGGAAGTATTTTAGACAGATAAACGGTAAAATTTTGGATATGAGACTGTATGTTATAACTATTCCCATTCTGCCACTATCCATCTGCTCTTTCCTTGCACTGAACCTGCTCCAAGGATAAACAATTCAGAACAAAACAGCACTCAACTACAATCCACACAAGATCAGCTCTTAAGCACCATCACAACCCAAGCAAAGCCTTTCTTTTTCTCCTGTCTGATAATGATAGGACTGTTAAGGTACTGCTATTACCCTCTTCCAGTTAAAGGAGAGGCAAGAAGTAATTTTGTCAGTTTGCTGCAGCCAGGAGTGAGGAATTTCATGTTTAATAATGCAATCACTGAGTTAAGACTGGAACAACAAAACCAAATGAGTCAAATACTTGGCATGACAGGACACTTACAAGTAGTGAATAATTCATCTAAAATAATTCCCTGCCCATAGAAGAAATCCTCATTTTTTCATTTCTTGTCTTGAAGAAAACATTGCAAAGCAGTTTCCTGAGTGAAAACCTATTTATCAGTTCGCATAGTTTGGAGAAACTATCAAACATCAATATTGTTTAATCAGACCAGAAGGGACTCAATAACAAAGAAAACCTTAGAGGAACCTCTGAAAACCAACTAGGATCAGTACTTTGAAGGAAATATTTCTTCTAATGAAATATCCTGACAGTTTTTTGTTTTGTTTTGTTTTTTTAATTATTATACAGGAACACTCCAAGTCCTGCTTAGATTTAGAGATAGGCTCTTGAAACTAATAGTACATGCACATACTTGTAGCACTCAAAATAAAGCCTGTTTCCTGCCTTTATAATCACAGGTAGCCCTCCTATTAGCATCATTAGAAGCTACGAGGGAGAGCAGATACCCAGTTCTTTCTGAGTTTGCCCGGAGGACATAGAAGCTTCTTGGCATAACAATAGCTCTTCCTTTTCTCAGGTAAGTACATGCAGTAATAACTGAAAAGCCTTTAGAAATCCTGACCTACCTGAAAAAGCACAAACTTCTACTTGCTCAAATGTATGCTGTACAAAACAAAACAGTTAACCTGCTTGTGAAAGTCTGTTACTTGTAAAGATCTTCTCTGTGCAACATTAACCTGCACCACTGCTATACAAAATGTGAGTCCTGTTCAAATACCATTTGTAGAAGGATGTGAAGACAATCTGTAGCTGGGCTGGTAAGCAACCACCTAAGCACAGAAATCATGTTGCAGGATCCTCTTCTTGTGCCTCCAGCAAAGGAATAAAAAAAGAGAAGGAGCAAAGGCAGATAATCTATTTAGACTGCAAAGCCTGGGAATAAGGCACAGATGTTTACTTGCATGTGACAGAGATGGAAGCCAGGAAGGCCAGTGCAGTTCCCATCCATTGCAGCAATTCTTACTTCTTTAGCTGAAGTAACTGTTGCAGCACTGGGGATGGCTGCATGAGAGATACTGCAGCTCCAGGGCTGCTCGGTAGGTAGGTATGGTAAATTAAGCTCCAGAGACACCGAAGTAAACATGCATCTATTCAGCTCTCCTCATTCCAAAGACTTAACCTCTGCCCATCAAATGAAATACAGGTAGAGATAGCAACCCTCCTCAATCTAATCAACTATTGCACATGAGATGTGGAACAAAGGGTGATAGCCCCATCTTTACTTACTGAACCTCCAGTTCTCTTGCTTTCACAGGCTTCCTGAATTTTCTGTTCTTAAATTTTGCTACCACTGCTTACCAAAAGCTTGTTTAGCTTCTCTTCATATGCATGCAGGAATTTCCTTTTATCTCAGTGAGGACCTTATTTACTGGGTATCCATGCACTTGCACCAATTTATGTCTTAAAACCAGACAGACATGGCTTTCCAAACTCTAAACTGGTATTTTTGTTACAGCACTTTTGAGGGTTGTTTCCCAAACCGTGCATCATTTCTACTCTCCATAACCACCAAAAGGAGAAATGTCACAAGGGAAAGCGAATGTGTTCATGCCTTTCTGTCTCCCCAGAGTTTCTGTGCAGTTCACAGCTAAGGCCTGATACTCTAGTTGTGCTGGAAGCAACTGTGAGATGCTCTCAAGGAAATGAGCAGTATGGAAATAGCACAGGATGTCACTAATCATCAGCTTTCTTCTGGCAAAATGCAGCTTTTTGCCTGAAGCCTGTGCACACTGACACCCTTCAAAATACAGAACATAGGTGTGTCACTTTTCTGAAGACAAAGATGACACATACGAGAGCAAGTTCATAAATGCTCAGAAGATGCTATCAATAGCTATAATCTCATTTTCAAAAACCTTTAGTGATTTGGTTAGTTCTCATCATAAATATCTGTAAACACGTGTGAGTACATGCATGTTTACATGAATGTATAAAAATACATTCTGCTTGCTGGCTCTGTCACCAGCATCTCTGGCAACTGCAGAGGTCTCAAACAATGAAGTGTACAACCCCTGCAACCCCTAGAATCCATAAAGCTTGCAGATTCAGCTAGCTAGTTGCAACAGAAGTCAAGTTTTGCTGCCTTTTTACCTTTACCACGGGTTTTTATTATATTTGCTTACGTTAGGGATTTGTGAATGTATTGAATAAGATTCTAGAGAGAAGACTCAAAGACCTCTCACGACTCAGCCAGATTTTAACTTTGTAGCAAAAACCTCAGCTTTATTCTGAAAGCATGTCCTGATGTACTAAGTTGAACAGGGAGCATTTAAAAGCAAACAGTTTTAAATGAATCAGGTCTAATAGTATATAATCCCTGAGTTTTGGTTCCTATAAAGTATATTTGTGGCAGAGTAGTATCTTACCCATAACCTTAACTTTTAGTGAGCACTGTCTTCTTGTTTATATATCCCTGTCTTTTAAATGAGACTTTAAACACAATTTGCAGTGAGCTCTCCATACAAGTATATATATATGCCGTAAGAAAAATAAGTCTACCTTTTGTATCCTAGTAACTACTACAAAATATTTAGATTTCTGAACTCCAGAGAACCTTGCCTTATATAATTCTCAAACCAAACATATGAAACACATTTAAAACTAACTATATGTTTATTTACCTCATGCATGTGCACATAGAAGGACTGTAAGTGCAATTTAATAAAATGCATTAGATAATTTTCTTTCTTGTATGACATGAATGTTTAATAAAAATATTTAGTCTAATTCAGACCATGGGCAATACTAATGTCTATATACACATTTTAAAGAGTACGAAGTGTGCATTTGTGTGTTTACACAGACAAAGTACCTGCTGAAAAAAACTGAAACAAGACTGTGTATACATAAAATGAAGTTCCGAAATAATTTACTGAAGTACAGTTTCTCTCACCACAATCTCATCAAATCTTTGGAGAAAGTCCTAAGACGCCTCTTCTGCTTGCAGTATGGTGCTAAAAGAAGCAAAAAAACCTGCTGTCTAAGAAATCATCATCTCCAACTCTGATAGAAACTTTTTACATGCACAGAAGTGTCCTAAATAAATTAACAGCTGCAATGAACCATTTCAATGTGTGGAACTTGCGAGGGAGTGCACATCTTTCCTAAGTGTTTCCTAGAAGTTTGGTTAAATTGCTTGTAGCAGATGTCGGCAGCAGTCTTCCACCTTGGCAAACCTCGGTTCAGGACAGCTGGTTAACTATTCACATCACCTGGAACTGTGACTGGTTCCTCAATGTTAAGGTTTGGAAACACAAAGTATTTTCCTAAATAGTAACTCTGTCCTCCGTATCTGAGCACCTTCCTGTCAACTCTTCCTTACTATGTAACAAAGTACTCATCATAGTATTTAAAGACATTTAAAGTTTATTCTCTACTTATCTATCTTCTCTCATCATTAAAGGGACACCTGAAGTCTTTGCACCCATTTCCAGGGCAGAACTCAATACAGATCACTAGCTGTATTTTCCAATAAATGTGATGTTTTGCCTTCATACTGCTCTGACTGAGGAGATAAAGTAGAACTCTACAGAGATCCTTCTACAACTACTTCCCCATTATCTCATTACTTCACAGTTTTCTGAATATATTCACTATCAACTTTTTTATGTTTCAATTACAAGCTTGAGGTAACTTGGTTTTTGTTTTGTGCTTGAATTGTGCTTGTGATTAAGGCAGATTAAGGCATTAAGGGTACTTCATGACTGTTGTTAACAGTAATAACAACACTTTGCACTAAAATACTCTTTCATGGACGTCCAAGATATTTGAATGCATGTATGAATAGACAGCTGAGTAAGAACTGCTTTTCAAATGCTGGTATAAATAAAACCTTTACCTTTATTTTGTGAATATAACATTAAATGCAAAAATGCATAGAATCAAAAATAAAGATGTATAAATATTACATACCCTACCAAACACTTAATTCTATTGGATGAACCTGATTATTTCTTCCTTATATAGTACAGTAGCATTGCAACTGATACATTTTTGAGCATTAAATGATATTTTCTAGAGTGTCCTATTTTGATTAATGTTGTGTTACACCTTGTATTCCTTTCTAGAATGGGAACTTTACAAAGAATAGTATTTCAAATAACAAGAACGAGAATCTATCTCGTCAGTATTTATAATGAGGTCCTACTAAATTTTTTTTACAGTTCAGATCACAAATAATATTTAGTACAGAGACCCCAGGCTCCAAGAGTTAGCTGAACTTTAGAAGAAAGGAAGAAAAGAATTCCATCATGGATTAATTTTTCACTGAAACTGGATACTATGCAAGTCCTGTACACACACCCGTTGTAGGCTCCCATCAGTTAGGAGAAGGATTTGCAAGAGCACAATCTGAATTACACTTAAAATGCAAAATTATCATCTAAAAGGAGTAATGTAATTAAACAAGCAGAAATGCAAGAGCCTCAGTGCACAAACAAGTCAATGCAAAAGGAGATTCTCAGAATCAGACTGCAGTGAGCATGTAGCTATAGTCCAATGAATCTTTGCTCAGATCTTACTGCAAATGGGGTTACAGGGATTATTAACCACTGAATTTATAGACACTCCCAAAATTGATACAGGAAACACACTTGCACCTCTTACATTTATGATTAACAGAAGGATTTTTTTTGTTGTTCTGCACACAAAGCTCTAGTTCTTACTTGACATTAGTTTATGAGAAATAAACAGTCAATGTAAGTGCAGCTGTTCCAAACAGAAGAAAGTTTTTGTATGTTCTTCTATGACACAGGATGTGGTCAGCCATAATTAAAGGACACTGTGTTTGCAGCCTTTTTTTTAAATTACTCATTTTACTCAAAATACACAAATACTTATAAAAAGCTTAACCAAAGGGAAAAACAGCAAGTGTTTGGAGTCAGGAAATGAACCATTCTTTAAGTTCCCTCTAGGTATTAAAAATGGGTAGCTGTTGTTAAGAAAATGTTTACTTATCCCAGTAGGTTCACAGGAGGTTCATCAACATTAAACACTAAGAATGACTGTTTATTACAATTGGAAAGTGTATTTGGCAAGGACAATGAAAATCACTTCTACAGTGCAATTTTAATTTGATCCTTCAGTATACATGTTAAATTGCATTCCACAACAGGTTTCTGTTCATTTCATATCACAATAAAAGGAACACACCCAACATTCCTGAACAGCAAACGCTGCAAATCAGAGCTTGTTCTGAATTGAAGGTAGAAAGGTCTTGAAGAAAACACTGCTTTACATGGAAGGAACCTCATTTCTGTCCTCATGTATCCATTCTTAGTGTCATCAAACATGTCAGAGGTTAACATATTTTAAGATTTGTGAAGACAAATATTTTGCATGGTTTACTTTAAATTTGCTTTTTATGTACCATACCTGTTAAAACTCTAAAATACAGTGCTAGAGACTTTGGCTACATTGCCCACAGATATTCTCACACTGTTTGAACAAGCCAGATTTATAATTTGTGAGCTGGGTTTTACAACCTTATACTGCTAACCATAATGTTGTCCTGACATATTCTTACATTCAAGCTGTATCACTTCTACCTACGTATTTTCCACTATCTGTATCTCTTAATTCCCACCTCATGTTACCTCATTATACTTTCATATATAACACAAGTATAGTATAAGTGATTATACAAAAACTAAAAGGCAAAATTAACTGGGAAAGTATGCTTAATAAGAGAAATTAATAAAAAACATTTTAAAAATCCTTGCATTTAGGAGTAAAACATTAAAAGCATAAATGCAAAATCATAAGTACAAAAGTCGTGAAGTAGAATAAATGGTGTTACAGGGGACAAAAACCTGAATAATGTGATCCTTCCACCAAAAAGGCAAATCTCATTCATGTATATTCAGAACAGCATCATAAAGCCAGGTTACCGAGCTCCCAGATAGGTCTCAGCTGGAATAATGTTGAGATCTACCTCCAGCACTTGTAAGGTAGAGGCAAAGAGAAAGAGAGTATTTAAAATTTAGAGGAAAGAGCAAGAAGAAAAAGAAAACATGAACTATGATAAAAGATTCAGTGATAGAAGTCTGTTTAAAATCTTGACAAGACGAGGTTGACAGGAGATGAGATAACAAACATGTAAGAGAGCAGCTGTTCCCTAGTCCATCGATGACAGGAAAGATTTATGTTATGTATTAGAAAAGAATTTCATACTATGTAAAGCAGTGTAACATATGATCGGGGAAATCTCTGAAATCTTAGTCCCTGAACTTCAGGGTACAAATACCTAGCAAGAATGAGCTTGGTCTATTCTACTCCCTGCTCAGAGCAGGA
The DNA here is from genome assembly GCF_000696875.1 of Nestor notabilis. NCBI lineage: Eukaryota > Metazoa > Chordata > Aves > Psittaciformes > Psittacidae > Nestor > Nestor notabilis. The sequence continues at coordinate 35,427 of NW_009940738.1, forward strand.
CAATGGCTCAGAATAGATCCCACTGAGTTCCCTTGCAGCCTTGCATTTCTGTGATTGCATTGCACAGCATCCCTCTGGTAACCTTGCTGTTTCTAGAAAACACGTAAAATGCTGAGGGAAATGCTGAATTCTGGAGACAAATGAATGCTAAATCATTTTAAAATCTGCGTTATTGACTAGTTATGGCCCAAAAACTGCCCTGTGTACATAACTAAATTCTAATACACCTTTTTTCTCAGTGATCATTTCTCCATTTGTACATTTTTACTCTTTAGATTTATTCCATCAATGCTGTAATAAAAGTCAAGAACTGTTTGCCTGTGTACCTAAATATAGAATATTTGATAGAAATATATGCTTTTGGGTCTTTGTTGCATGTCACCCACAAGCCGTTAACTCATATGAGAATATGAAAATTAATGGAACTGCTCCAATTTTGGACAATTTAGCTACTTTCTCTTGAAGAAAAGTAAGGAGTCACGGGCTTTTAATGAAGTTGGCTCCATGGGAGCAGAAGTTCCTTTGGTGGTATCATTTATGATTTCTTTGAAGCCTCAAAACAGTATGTAATATAACCCATTTGATGGTTTTACCATCAGCTACAAAATAAAAGTAGACAACATTTCTGCCATGCTTTGCTTTTTCAATCTCTATGGCTGCTATTTAAAATGAATCCTTCAAAGATGATTTGAAGACAGACTACTTCATTCTATTTACAGTAGATTGCCATGAAATTTTGTGCTGCTTATAGCATGAACAAATGCATTAAAATAGAATAGGTTGAATTTTAAGGCACCACTGCAAGTAACTGCCTCAGCCTGATTCCTAGTGTTATTAAAAGAAAAAATAGATATTTGAAACAGTCTAATTACTTTTATTAGAATTAATAAAATATGCTTCCCTTTGCGCATGCAATTTCTCCTCAGCCCTTTCCCTGGCACATGTAAAAAGAAAAAGAAGAGAAGAAATAAAGATGAAATCTGCCAAATAATAAACCCATACTATTAACAAATCCAGTGTGTTGTGGAGCAGATTTCATTCTCCTGAAAACTGCTAGTAGATCAATTGACTTCTGTTAAGCCTGAAAGAGCTTCAGTTATAACACTGTCACTGTCCACAGATGTGGTCAAATTATCTCTAACTAACCTGGTCAACTGGATCAAGTCTTCTGACATATATATTTTACTACATAAATTGCAGTTCGTTATCATGAGTAAGGGTGGCACTGTCTGTAACAGAAATAACGGAAAAATCATGCTGACTTATGTTCTCAACCAGGCCATTAATCTCCCTTGTAATGTTCTAAACAAGTCTATTCAGGCATTGATTATGGCCCCAATCCTGCAACCAGGACTAACACTATCACACCAACTTAAAGGGATCTCCCTGTGCATGCACACAGCTGCATCTCCTTTCACATTACTTCTCTGTTCTTACACATTCACTGTGCTGTAATGCTCTGAAGTCAAAACATTTACTTGCAACAAGAAAGGAAATGCCACACACAAACGCTGAACTAATCTTAACCCATTTACAAACTACTCGCCTACCTTACTTTTACCTTTAAAGAACGTGATTTTTATATCAAAGCATAATTTTAAGACAGTTGTAAAGCCTGCTTATTCTATTTCTCACATGTACTCTTTTTTATTAAAAAAGGGGCATTTTAATACCTGTTTGAAAATTAATAAGTACACATTGAAACATACTTTTCTGATTGTAAATATTAAAAAAAATATTTTTCCCTCAGTCTCAGATTTCCCCGTTCACCGATTCAGGAGTACTGGGTGCTTCTGATGATTTCATGTAGAATATATGGAACTAATTACAGAACACAGACATCAAAAACTGTGGTTTTCCACACTTTAACTGTGGTTTCCCAGGCTGTTATTCATTGCAGCCTAGGAAGTGGTTAGGTGTGGGGTTTATTATCAGTTTAAATAAAGACTCAGAGTGTAAGGCACTGGTTCCGCCTGAATTTTCCAGGCTATAAAAAAAATTCAATTTTCTGTGAACTGCAGACACTGTTTTCCTTCTGTTGAACCCAACATTACTCAAAGTTCTTTTCTGCATTCACCTACTAAACCAAAAGATACTGGCTAACCACAAGTTTATCCTTTGATCAAGACAGAAAGCGTGCTTCAAAACTGTATGATGGATGATGCCTATTTGAATGCTTGACAAAAGTTTTGCAAATCAGTCAAATAAAATAAATTAAGACGATATTAAAAAAGCATTATTTGCGAGCATCGATTACTTGAGTATGTATCTTGATATGTTTTTTCCTGGGCATAAGGGACAGTTATTACAATCTGCTGCAGAAGAGGGAACAAAAGAAGGGGAAAAGACAAGTAAAAAGGCAAATTTGCAAGGAAACACTGGTTAAGAACACTCACTGTAGAGATCTGTGTGGCTGTTTCTGGTGGGATTTCTTCCACCTGTCCTGCATAGCGAACCCCATGATATTATCTGTTTGTTTAAATAAGAATAGTTACCTGTTCTGAAAGTTCTCAATAAGAAAAATGAAACATAGTTGACGTGTACAGCATAAATCACACTTACAAAGCAATGACAAATAAGTCGGGTAAATTGACTGTGATGACTGCCATACTTTGCAGAGAAAAGTGAACCTAGTATTTGGAGAATATCTTTTGTTTTTAGTAAATATTATACATTTAAGATACCTAATTGCCAAGAAGATAGTATTACTGTGTTCTGAGCCATCTTCCACTATTTACTATTTAATTTGAAGTTATTTTGCATCATTTCGATTATCTGTGCAGTCTCACTGGGCAAACATTAAAAACTGAATGAATACATTATGATGTGTGAGCATGTCCTGGTTTCACAAACCTCTTGTGGAATAGGAGAGAAGACGAATTGTCATTTCAAGTACATCACCATAAACTTAATATAATTTGAATGAATTTAGATGAGTAAAAATTCCCTTTGTAAGTTTATATTCCAGTTAAAAAGTCAAAGGAGGACATTTTGCTATTTAACAATTAAGGTTACATTCACTGAGAGGGTGGTGAGACACTGGCACAGGTTTCCCAGAGAAGCTGTGGCTGCCCCATCCCTGGCAGTGTTCAAGGCCTGGCTGGCTGGGGCTTGGAGCAACCTGGTCTAGCAGAAGGTGTCCCATGGCCACGGGGTGGAACTAGATGATTTTTAAGGCCCCTTCCAGCCCAAACCATTCTGTGATTCTCCTCAAACAGTAATTCTTTATTAGGTACAGGTTTCCTTATCAACTATTATGTCTTGTAAAAGAGAATTCTTAGAAGCAAGGATGTTTTACTAAGCAACTACAATACAGACTCCTCTTTTCTTTTTTTCTCCCACTGTTCCACTTCTCCCACAGAAAATTAAATCTTGGGGGGTTTTTTTGAGATAAACACTGATTGTGATTTCAGAATGATAAGATCAGTACTGGTTTTAACCATTTACCGTCAAAATTAAATTCTTCCAGGTAATCTTTTACTTCATTGCTTAAACAGGTTCATGGTATACAATCCACTCAATTAGGAAATTAGAGGAATAGATAGCAACTGTGAAATAAGATGTCACTGGGCAGAACATTATTATCAGTGTAATAAATGCATATAGAGAAACACTTACTTGCCAATTAATCAATATATTAAAAAACCCTCAATAATCTATTTAAATTTGGATAATGTGGCCCTTATTTTGAAAGGTACTGGAACAGATTGCCCAAAGAAGTGGTAAATGCTCCATCCCTGGCACTGTTCAAGGCCAGGTTGGACAGAGCCTTGGGGGACATGGCTAGTGTGAGGCGTCCCTGCCCATAGCAGGTCCCCATTGTGTGAGGGGGCTAGAACTAGATGATCTTAAGGTCCTTTCTAACCCTAACTGTTCTATGATTCTATGTGGTCATTGCTTTTCAGACTCCAATACCTAGCATTTCCTGTTGAGGTCAATGGAAACTGCTTGTTTAAAAAAAAAAATCTGTCACCAGCCATACCATTTGTATGACCATTAAGAACTAGATTAAAAACATCCAAAGATTTCAAAAGACTATAAATTGGAAAGTATAGCATTATTTATTAGTACAGTTTCAATAGAGTGCTTATCACTGTTTGAATAGAAATAATGAACATTAAAATTCCATGCATTAATAAATCCAAGTTGATGCATTGTTAGAATAACCTTAAAATACAACTGTTGTCCTGACAAAAGCCACAGGAATCCCATTTGTTAACAGAATGATCCAACTGTGACAATTTGGCAATATAACCATTGCCAGTTACCTCCTCCTCAGGTAACCTAACTATTATTTTCTTTTTCTCCTCTAAATCTCAATATACGGCAGAAAAAAAGAGCTGTAATCCTTTTTCTTCACTGAAATACCAGTGGAAGGTACCAGAGACTTAGTGCAGGGAAGACATGGCCCAGGTCAGACTGTTTGTTATTAGATCCAGAGCACTGTACATGACAGAGTCAGAGCAGGGTACAAAATATCCATACTGAAGCTGTGCCCTGTGCAAGTTGTGCGTCTTCCTGGTTCTCTCTGGGGATTCTCTAATTGCTTGATTAGGAGACTACTTCTTGGAAGTATTTAAGGACAGGACAGTGTAGAGCCTTTCATTAAGTGTACTTTCATACTTTATTAGGGAGTTAGATTTAAAGAAAAATTAAGAATGGAAAGTAATGGGTTTTGCTTAAAACTGTGTTGTTTAAATGATACCCCTCTGGTTTCAGATTTTTATGATGACATCAACTTAGTATTTTGCCACTCTTCCAAGTATTAACCACAAAATTTAGGCCATTCCCTATCTATAAATTACCCACTGTCATTTTTATATGGCACTAGCTTTGTAAATTATGGCTTTGTATGGCTTGCTTAATGATGCTCCTTAGTCTCGCATTAAGTTTGTAAAATTATCATTAACTTTTTTAAAACAGCCTGCAGAGAAGAGGTGATTCTGGTTCACACTTGGGAAGCTTTTAATTTACTGATTTTCCAAAGTCTCCTATAAGCTGTTCCAGGTAATAAAATATCAAACCTTATAATGGATATTTTTTCTCTTCTTTAACAGTGTAAGTCTCTTTTCCAATTTAAAGAAGCACCTTCATAACGTAGTTTTAAATATATTAGATGCACTAGTAATACATATATAGTTCACTGAAAAGGAGGCAATAAATGACAAAATATAAAGTCTGCCTACTTAAAACAATGGACAGCAATCACAGTCTCAGAAAATAATCATGAAAGTCCCTGTATGTGTACCTGTTATGTAAATGAAAATCTGCAGAATCCTCTCACTATTTATGAGCACTGTTAGATACAAATGTTAGGTGTTAATTTATCTTCTTCTGTTTAGTTTTCCTTATAAGAAAATGTAGTAAATAAATTCTTAACTACATAGAGATACATACCAATGGCTCGCAAAAGCAACAGCTGATTTTACTTTGTTCTTCTTCAGCCATGACATCACCTCAAAGGTGTTCTTAGGCTTTAAATTAAGTAGGAATACAGTGCTGCTCTGCAGTACATAACCAGATCAGCGTGGTTTACTACGGCAGAGCACAAGGCTGCTGTGGGGTTGACAGCTGCCCAGACCTGCACTTGTGCTTCAACCTCCATACAGGGAGGGTCACCTCTCCCTCACATTTGCAAAATATTGGGCACTCAATCCGATTACCTCTATCACATTACTGGTGTGCCAGTTTGTTCCTTAAGTTCTAATATTTTTAGGTATGTTTTGTTAGCAAATATTAAATTAGTTCCAAATTTTATACTGTCTTTCATTCATGGAAATACCTAGCTGAAAAAGTAACTCAATTTTTTATTCTTAATGACAACTGGGAACATAACTGAAAAACTCTTTGACAATTTCTCATTTGTCTCTGCACTGTTGACTTGACCACCTATCTTTGATTTTTGGTGAAAAGCTAGGCTGTACTCTGAAGTGTTTTATACTAGCAAACAGTTTCAAAACACTTCAAGAAACCTTAATTCTACAATTATATTGCATCAAAAGATGTACTGCTATTTCAGGCACCTAATTGTAAGGGGTTTTTACACATGAAAGGTACCTATGACTTTCTTAAGCAGAGAGGCAATTAAAAAAAGTAAATACCGTATTTAAAGTTATATATATTGACAGAGTGCGAACAAGAAGAGATCAATGACTGAATTTACCTTGACTAAAAGACAAGAATTCCAAGGCAAAAAGGCATTACACAGATGACTAGGGACGGGAAGTATTTTATTATTAACTTTCGATTACCCAGAACACATCACATTGAAAAGCCTGAAGACAAAGATGCACACACAAGTCAGAAGTGTTCAGAAGATCAGAGTGATTTTCAGAAGATAAGCAAGGGCAACCTTATTAACAGCTTACATATTAAAAGCCTACATATATGCGGCAAGCTGTCCCGCCAGTTAGCAAGTTAAAAATTATTTGGCACTGCAAGAAATGCAGATGATGACCAAGTGACTTTCACTAATTTGGCTCAACTCAGTCATTTTACCCTCCTTGGCTACCTAGTCATTTTGGTCGTATCAGCCAGCAGGGAAGTTCAAGGTCAGAGTTAGCAAAATTTGTCTTCAGAACAATTTTAGATGTTTTGAAGTTTCAAAAATAGTGACCTTTTTACATTCTTATGCAGGCACAACAAGTAAATAAACAAAAAGTACTGAAAATAAAATGTTTCAAAATTCAAATTTAAGAAACTGTATTTACTATGCCAACTATTCACAAAGCCATGGGGATACTGGTATCTAAGAAAATCACCTTAGCACAGCATGTGTCTTCTTAAAGACAGTTACGCTATTTAAAGGGTGTCACACTATTAGAAGAACATTTAGAACAAGGGGTGTCTACCAAGAAACTCTTAAGTTAACTGGGTGCTACCAAAAGACACCAAGGCTACACACCGGACAATAAAGTGTGAGATTGATTTAATTATCTACACTGCTACACTGAAATTGCCCTCACCACCTAATAGGCTTACTAAGATGAGACCCAAGAACTTTCATGTGGTGTCAGGGCAGAGTTATTATGGAGTTCCCCCAAGGAATTCTTCTGCAGCTATTAGGAAGGGCTATCAGGAACCACCAAATTCACAATGTGTCTGCAGGACTGAATGCAAAATTTCTTGCAAAAGCTGTGCCATCTGCTTTCATACCTCCACTTTTCAAGTGCCTTTGAACGTGGTCCTTCATGCACTAAATCACTCCCTTCAACTTGAAGACCGGCATTTTATTTCTCATCATATATAATTCTCATTTCTCTTGCTGTGATTTATTGTCTAGCTTAGAAGCAGAGTGAAATGAATACTCAAGCAGCCTGAACATTCTGCCTCTGGAAATGTCTCTTGCCCTTTTCCACACGCAAGATTTTATTTATTTCCTTTTGTTTTTTAAACAAGTGCAGTTCTTCAACAATATACACCAGCTATCAGAAGCAAACATGGATTCAACCCCCTTGAATTCCTTCTCCACCAGCCTAGCCAGAGACAACTGAAAGAACAGATGCACCAACTTTGTGATTATCCAGACCTTCCCATGAAAACAAAACCAAAACCTTTTTAAGAAAAATCCTGGCTTCTTCAGCCAAACCTTTCATTGTCATCATTAAAAAAGGTTTCAGTACTGATGAGAAGCTAAGAAATGACAGCTCATAATCCCCATCTGTAACACCAGAGGCCAGGTACTACAAAGACAAGACAGGTGCAAATTTTGGTATTCCCATAGTGCTTATTATCTATTCTTTTTTAGAACTAAAAGGATTTCTCTTAACACCACTGCCAATACCCCACATTAATCTTTCCATAAGCAAACTTTTACCCTGAAGCTACTATACAGTATCATTACTCTGTCAAGAATTTTTCCTCCTGAATTTAAAGTGGTGCTTCCATCAGTCTGTGGAGTTGAACTGTGTAGTCAGTCACTTACAGAAGATGCCCCACAGCTGATTTGATCTCAAGTGTGTAGAGCTGCACCCATCATTCCTTTTTTTCCATGCACGATTCTACTGTTCCTAGAAGCCTTTCAGATCTGGACCATATATAAAAATAAAATAGTTGCACTAACTCCATTCTGTCCCAAATTCTTTCCTTTTGTTCCTGTTCTCATCTGTGAATTAAAGTAAGAAAAATCAGCACAATGCAGTCCACTAACTAGTCACTGACTGCTTTGTTGGGGTAAGGGAATGGATATGGCATGACTAAGATATTAATAATGAATAGGGACACGACATGAATGCAGCTAAAATAGCATAACTGAAAATTATGGTGCTGCCTGAAACCTAGTATCAAATGTACATTTGCTTACCTTTTTTTCCACTAGCAAGCATGTCAGACACAACGTCTCAATATTTGAAAGCACAAAAAATCTAGGACTGTGCCAGTTACACAGGGCATTAACTTTGAGAATGGGACAGAGTCACTTTGCTTTGGAATTTGTAGAGAAGCCATCAGCGTGCTTTCTCAAAAAGCTGTGAATAACATGTTGATCCTGGAAATTGGAAAAGGGATAGTCAACTAGACAATTAGATAATATTTAAACCACAAAAAATAAAGGAAGAAAAAGGAAAAAAAAACAAAACAACCCACTAAACAAAACCCAGTGGAGCTAAATGGACCTGGGAGAACAGGCAGGTGGTGTTGGTGTTTTTTGGTGGGGATTTGTGGAGATGGTTTGGGATTTTTTTAACCAAACACGTAAAGTGAGAAGTAGTGTATACAACATTTAGTGAAGGATTAAATTAAAAAGAAATCATACACACTGAGACACAATTTTTTGAATAGATATGATCAATAAGATCGAACAAATAAATTTGAACAATGACTACAGAATAATTTTAAAAGACGAAAGGAACATTTGGACATCATTGTGAAACACTTCTGCTGAGGTAGCATTCAATAGCTCCAATTACTTGGGATCAGTGAGTTCTTAGTTTAAGAGTGACGTGTTTTTATACACATGCATATCCCTCCCAAGTAAAGGAGTTTTTTGAAGTTTCTTTTCTAGGTGGTACCTATTACAATCTGATTTTAGCAAAGGATGTTGTGAAGGTATGAAGTTAATCAGAGTTCAAGGGGTACATGGATAATTATTTGCAAGGAACTTCTGTTACAGATTATTACTAAATAGACAAAGTTATATATCATTACTAAATAGACAAAGTACACAGGCTCGGGGAATCCCCTTCTTCTTCTGCATATAGCTGGTAAGTGGGGTAAAGGGGCAGTGAAGAACCACTTCTCCTCCTCCTAGCACTCCCTACCAACTATTTATGACCACCACTGGCTGCAGGTTTCAGGGCTAGACAACCTTCGGACAGCCTGACATTTGGAAAACTGGGAAGGCAATGGAAAGGCTTAGAAACTTGACATTACTGCTAATTATGCTGAATAGTAAATTTTCAAATTCACATGCCAGTATACACAACACATACTCAATGCTTTATTTTATTACTACTGACTGATAGACTAACCAGCAAGATCTGATCCACCACATTCATTTGTAAAAACCCATTTTAGAAGTGAGATTTTTGTGAAAGAGAGAGTATCTCTTTGAAGATAACTTAAAGAAAAGTTGGTACAAGTAGAGAATAACATATTTTAGGCTAATACTTATAGTTGCTACAGAGTGGCAGTATTATTCTTCCATTATTTTCTTATGTGTAATCTCTCTGATTAGACCTAATTCAGTGAACTTAACAAAAACTAAAACTCAACAAAATATCCCCACCCCAACACATTAAAAACCAAGCAAAATCAATCAAAAGACTCAAATACTACTTTAAAAAAAAGTGTATCAGTTAGTATAATGGTAGCCTTTTCATTAAGTAAAAAACTCACAATCTGAAATGTCCTTCAAAATCTGAAGTCAAAATGCAATAAAAGACATATACTTACTTTTAGTACACTCTCATAAGGAGGACTTCAGAATATACTCAGGACTACAGTATTAAAACATTTGAAAGTAATGTGTTGATTAGTGATGTGTTCCCTGCTTATTAGCACGTATAAGCTTCAATGTCTATTAAGTTGAATGACAAAAGGAACACCAAAAGGCTGATAATTCACCTTCTCCATGCACTGTGTATTCTCTTCCTGAATCACTAATGCTGACTGGATTTTCCACATTACTCCTTTTCCTGGATTTGTACATCTTTTTAAAAAACTATTTTCTCATCAGTTGGCAAAATAAGAGTTCTTTCAGATTGCTCCCAAACAGAAATAATGTTACTTAGGATCCCACATACACCAGCCAGACCACTCCCAGAGTCATGACATTCCAGGAGACTTAAAATTGCTCAAGACAAGACAAAACCCACTCTTTGTTCTATCTTTAACTTCTCCTGTAGAGGTTTTGAAAACAACAGAGCATGCAACATTGTATCTTACATATGTAAGATTTATTGCAGAACCCTACAATAAAGTAACTGGTGGACCACGTAGAAGTAATACTCATTTTCAAAGTAAATAAATATACATACATAAACTTCTGATTAAAATGCTATGAGACACACTAACAAAGTTTCCAAACACTAGAGTCCCTGACAATATAAATATTTATTACTAAATGGAAACTTAATAAAAGCCATTAGTAACTTCCAGAGATTAAAGAAAAGAGATTGTCTCATGTATTTGACATACTTCCCAACATATTTTCAAAACTTTTCCACTTTCTAGGGCATTTAAAGAGGTTAAACATTGTTTGCACTGAATCATCATGCTATCTGCTTTCATGTGGGAGGAGAGGGTTAATATGTGATCAAAGACATGATCTGGGCAAAGGAACAAAAAGGGCTGCCTGCTCTTTCTTGACAGTTGCAATACTCCATCTCTTGTTTATGGCAATAATTTTTGCTTGAAACAGGTTGCCAGAGCAGTCCAACTTGTACATAATGCTATTGATGACTAAAAGGAAAGCAGCTTTCACAAACTCTTCTCCACCTTACTTGTTCTGACTTCCCCTATGTAAGGTCTTTCAACAAACACAATTTTAAGATTTACATGAATGCTCCATAACCAGAATCAGTTATGTTACTTACTGAACACTCCTGAAATTTTCAGGAAGAAGTTCTACTGAAGCTGTTAAATAGAATAAAACTAAAGCATGACATTGGAGGTATGGTAACATGAATGCATTTAATTTTGAAAGTATTGTTAGTTATTTAGAAATAATAAAATCAGTTGATTTCGTTATGTATTTTGCCACAGTGAAACATGGTGGGATATACAATAAGCTTCCAAAATCAATGAATTTAACTCTTAGTCAAATATGTAATGAACTTGTAAAAAAAAAAAAAAAAACTGTCCAAGAAAAAGAAATTACTTTGTCCCACAAATAGTCAATGAAGTGATTTCTGATTCTTTTCTTCCTGAGCCACTGTAAGTCTAACATCACAGAAAAAATACAACAGAAATGGTATATACTACATATACTACACAAGAAACTACATTCAAATTTTGGCCAGAGGGAAAGACCCAATCCTTCAGAGTACAAAACTTGCTATCATACAAACATATTAATTCCTTTTGAGAACTAAGTGACAGCCAATTTGGTTCAAAATGTCTCTCTTCCTTTTAGAGTCTCAGGAAATCCATGCTGACACCTCAGGTTGTGCAGGTCAAGGACGCACTTTGATTGACTTCTGTGCATGCCTGCAGTGTTTCTGGATTCACTTCTAACCCTGTCTCTATGAGTCTGCTTCACATACACAGATTTTATTTTTTTTATGATGTCCAAGTGACAGAATGAGATACGGTCAAAGGAAAATAAGATGTTATGTTTTGATTAGGAAATATTCTTCAGAGGCTCTTTTGCTTCAAAGGGGTTGCTCCACCTCGCATTTTAGTCCCATGGATAGTAACTATCCTCAGTTTTGTACTTCTTGTAGCTTTTTGATTAACCTGACATGTATCACTCCCATCTAAGTATTCTGGAGTGATCTTTAATGTTTCATTTAAGAAATTTAAAAGGAATTTCTCTTAGATTTCAGGCTCAAATTTAATGCAAAAGGAAACTCCCAGGAAAATAATTAGTCCCAAAACCTCTCTGATTTACAATGGATTTTTTACCACACACACAAAAAAATGAATGATTGAACTTGCATGCGTGACTATCTTTAGGAGTTTGGTGATTTATCCAGACTTAGGTTTCACTATACATAATTAGTGGAAACTGTGAACACAGAGGTTTTGATGTAAGAGTCCTTCCAATTATATAAAGGATTTTCGCAGTCCTTTATCACTTCATGTAGCACTACAAAATGCTAAATAACACTCACACTCTCCTGCTGATTCATACTACCTTGGCTTAAACACCCCTGAAATCGTGTTATTTCCAAAATCTTTTGATTGCTTCTTAGGAAAGTGTAGAAGCCCCTTTGTTTTGGAGATCAGATATGTCCTTTATGATGTTTCTGGATGGATTTTCAGTTATTGCAGTCAAAGTTAAGCCTTCTTGAGCTTTGGTACAGACATGCGAGATACACACCCGACGTGTGAAATCTGTGGACTTCTCAAAGGAAGAGAATGCAGGGTGAGGGCTTTCCTTCCTCTGTTCTATTAATATGCACTTTTTCTATTAGTATTTAAATTTTATTAACCTTTTTCATTAAGCAAGTTCAATTGAAAGGGTTCCACAAACAAAATTAACACTAAAATCAACCCTAAAAGAGCAAAGCCTTGCCAATTTGAATGAAATAAAGGAACAATTATTAGATAGCCCTAAGCAGATTATCTGCAGAGTATTAAATTTAATCTTCATTATTGTTAACAGAAAGAGGACTCCTAACACCACCTCTGCATCTAAAAAAAACAAAACACAACCTCTCGCAGATTGAAATCCAGATAGCCATACAGGTACTGCACCAAAAATCACAAAACACCTGCAAAGTCACTTTTAAAACAGGTCAGTCTTTAAGCAGCTTCTTGGATTTTCGTCTTCATCTTCACTTGCATAGAAGAGGGTTAAGTCTCTCTGCAAAGATCTTTGGCATGATCTTTGATGACAAATGACATACTACCATATGCCGAAAAAGAAGGGGAGTACAGTCACCCCCAGCTTCAACTTTAACTGGAGCGGCTTTGTTCTGAGTGCCCTGAATAATTAATAACTACTTTGGCAATCAGTCATGCATTCCTTAATGGCACCTCAGGCATCAAGTATCCCATTCAGCCACTCCCCAAGTAACAATGGACTTTATTACATCAAGTTTTCTCTGCCACACTTGTAACTGACATAGTTTAAACAAGTCACTAGAAGACTGAAGCCCAAACATGTATTATAAGAGTTTATAAGATTTCCCTCAATTGCATTTAGCTACTATATGCTTTAGAGCTGTAACTGGAAGCAAGTGAGAAGGGGAAAAGAAATGAAATATGGATTGTTTCTGCAATAAAGTTCTAGGAGGGTTTAGGTGGTACAGCGCTGCCAAAACCATGACTTCTAATAAATGCATAGCTGAACAGTCAAAATACAGAACAACCGCTAAGCAGCCCTTAGTGAATAAAGCAGCTCACCAGTAAGCGCAGACTAAGTGATGGGGCAGAGCATGAAAGAGTGACTTAGAATAACAGCTGTGCTGAAAGTAGCACAATCATTTTGAAATAACACAAACTAGTCTTTCTCAGTTAGAATAAGTTTTTTCAACACTTCCTTCCACTTTATGATATTCCAGACAAAATTAACTTGCAACTATAGAACAGAAGAACGTGGAATTAGACCAGAATTATAGAAAGTTCTAGGTGTACCCAGGATACACAATTTAAAATGGAAGAAATTCAGATTATTGAACTGCAAATAGCTAGAATCTAAAGATTCATGGATTCATGGCGTTTTTTAGGGAGCGTTCTGTTTGTACACAGGATGTGCACTGCTTTTATGCAGTGCATTGCAATCCCACAGCAAACCTTCCTAGAAAATATTGTTGCATCTATTGACACTGGAACTGCTGCAACTCCTTTTGAGTGACTAACTCTTAGAAGTAATCAGATCACCAGCTATTCTCCTCCTACTTATTCATCATGTGAAAAGTTGGTTTGAAATATAATATACAAAGTAAATATATATATACGACAAATTACAGCAGATTTAAACAAAGCCATTTCTCTTGCTCTTTAAGAGACCTGAAAATGTGTCCAGTGCTCCTCACTGTGTGTGGCCTCCACATACAGACACAAGCTTGCACTGTTTTATTTCAGTTTTGCTTCATTTCTCTGCAAACAATCTCTCATTGCTAGTCTAAAAGGCATCTTCCCCTCCCCCCTTTTCAAAAAAATGAGGGTGAAAACCCCCAAAATTTAACTGTTTAGGACCAATTCATTGAAGTGAATCACTAAGTGAATCAGTTACGTTTTTGTAAGAATTATTTAGAATTTACACTCATTCCTATAGCTGACATTTTCTGCAGGGAGGTGGGGGGGAGGGCTGTAAATTTTAGTTTCTTTTCACATGTTGGATGAGATAGCATTCTAGTTTTAAAGACAGACATTTTTTGGCATCAGTTTTCAGTTGCTTTAGGTACAAGAAGCAGGTCTAATCCTGGATCTCAGCAATACAGATTTCGCTTGCAATCTGCAGTCTGAAATGTGAAATTGTATTTTTCATGACTTATTAAGACAAAATTTTTGATGAAAAAATCCCAGGCCTTTTAAAGAGAGATTTGGAAATCAATCCTCACAAACCAATAAGCAGTTGTTACTCTGAGCATCCTGGGGCTAGATCTGAATTCTAAGGATGTGAAGGATGCTGCTGTTGCCTGCTGCATATTGTGAGAGACAACATGCTTGGTTTCTAAACCAGTTTGTATGTATACTTCTTATGCTATATGAGCTTTGTTAAATGGAGAAAAACAAGGAACTAAAAAGGCATCCTATGATGTCAGCTCTGGTTTTGTCTATTGAACAAGAAACACAAGTATTTTTAAGATTAAAGAATTGTTTTGCCAAGTGTTGGTGATTCAAACGTTACAACTAGTTTTCCCCAGCAAATGTCAAGGAACAAACTCAGTCCTTTTGTACAGTATTGCATAAAGATAATTATACATATAGTCTGGTATTTTTAGGTGCCTTTGTTTAATCCATTCCACAGAAATTGGATCATACGTAAGTCAGCTATGTAGCAGGTAGGATGCAATACTAGAGCTGCAACAATGAAATCTGGCATCAGCCCACAACACGTCTATTTAGGGATTTTTTTTACCATTTTTCAAAAATAAACATACTTATTACATTCTGCCCTCGGGTGTATGAAAGTTTAAACCTGGCCATATTTCATGTTGGTTTGGAGACTGACATTTTATTTCATTTCAAAATTCATCATTATCAGGTCTTACTATTCTACTAACAAAAGAGTCTAACTCACAAAACAGTCAAATATGCAGATCACACCTTTTATCACTTTAGGAATAGTCCTTAATAAGGCCTAAATATTTACAAATATTCATAGGAAAACAACAGAACACACACACACATATATATATGCAGACACAATACAACACTGCACTTCACTGACAGATACATTATGTAGAAGATTACGTATTGTTGAAAAGATACGTGGGATTGTTCTTTGCTGATTCTCAGTGACTGAAGTTTTGCAAATGGGGAGAAGAGGCAAAAATGCCAAATGCATTTTGTGTGAAGCGCATGTCAGTGGGATTACAACATGGATTCTTTTGATCAATTTTTTATTGAGCTTGCAGATAGTTTCCACCAACCAAATACCACAGACCACAAGAGTACTCAGGAGATTCACAAAGTGAATTATGGGGACTTTCACAAAAATACTTCTTACTCTCTTTAAATATGAAATATGTATTCTAAAACAAGTAAACCCCTGGTCTGCTCTACTCTTAATGTTTCAGAACATTATCTCATCCTTAAAAATCTATAAACATGTTTTGCTATCACAGATCTTTCATTTGGTGAAAAAAGGTGAGAGAAATCTCTGAACAGTGAAAACAGTCACGATTTAGACAATAAATTTCTTTTTTAACACTTGCAATTCACAAGCAACATTCTTGAGAAGTCTAAAGTACAGTTTCCATGGAAAATGCAGTGGAAAATGAGTATTATGCATTGTCTGCTTTGTCACTATAATGAAACAAGTTAGAAGCATAAGAACTTCCCTGTTCTTATGTTCTGAACTGGGTATACTCATGTGGCTGTTTGTCTAATGGCAGATGACTAATTTTCTTCAATCTTTTTTGTAACTTCCCCAGTGTCACACAGCTGATTCTTATGATGTTTTTTCTTCTTGTCAAAGCTACAACCCTTTTCTTTTCCCCCACAGTACTGTATTAGGACTGCAAACATTTTATTGAAGTTTCCGCACAAACAACTGAGCCCACAACTTTCCAGTCCAAAACCATCCAACAAGAACCACAAGAACAGTCAGCTAGTTAAAAAACAGAATCAAAATGTACTGTTCTGGAAGACAGATTGCTCATTATTATTGTAAGAAATAAACAATAATTAATTCTAAGCTATTAAAAGATTCTTTTGAGCTATGACTTCAAAAGATTTTGTTTTCCTGAAATGTTCCAATCTGAAACATGTTACTTACTGGCATAAGAAGTGTATAATGGATGCAGAATCCAGGTTCAGAAGGAAAATATTCATCAGACACAAATCTTATTCTGATCTGGTTTCCTTTGGAGATTTGTCTGCTTGGCACACTACCGGAACCACACCAGCGCCCTAAAACAGTGCCATCACTAGGCTCTTCAACTTCTACAAAGTCATACCTGAACAGAAAAGAAAATCAAATGTTTATTTACTGATAAAACTGCTATGGAATTCCTGCTTATATCAACAAACTGACTCTGCAATTTGTAATTTTTTATTTTCATTTTTTTCAATGCTAAAAGTATGCTACCAAAGCCAGCTATTTTAAACTTTGCTTCCAAGTTGCTAATGGCATAATAAAATCATGCAGTGAGGTTAAAAAAATAAAAGCAGAGTTAGCATTTTGAAGAGACCCATGAGTATGGTTTTGTTTGCTCCTTTTACGGAAAGCAATTACAACATGTAGGATAGGGCAGAACAAAGTCAGAGAAAGAAAGATTGAAGTTGCCTAAGTGTGGCACAGTAATCCGTACTGCAACACCACCAGCGGTATTCTGCATGACACCAGTGAAAGTTCAGGGCTTTTTTCCACAGGAAACTTGCCCTCTTGTAATACCAGTAGCAAATAAGCTCCAGAAGGTTAAATCTGGCTTAGGGAAACTTGGAAATCACATTTTGAGTTTATGCACATCCCAGTGAGACATTTGTTGAGCAAAGACCTAGACATATTGTGTGTCAGCAAGAACCTGATATTTTGGTAATACTGACAATAAAGATATGGGTTGGGAGCTTTGAGAGAATGAAATGTATTAAGCTTGATTTAGATTTGTTGGTTTCTAACGTCTGGAGATCCATGAGCAATTTCAAATTATCCATAAAAGGCAAGTAAGAAATGCCAGTCACTTGTCATCAGTAAACTTCAGTATGGCACACAAAGGTCCTTGCTTCCACTGGAAATGTTTAGGGGGTTCCCAAGCCATAAAAGCATTGAAAGCCACTGCTCTAGAAGGTACTTCTGGTTTCAGTGCTTCACCCTGTTTCATGTCAGTTCCCCAGCTGCCCTCTGACAGAATAAACACTCCATATGTCAGCTGGATTTCCCCTGCTGCAGTCTGAAACCCCCCGAGCCCCAGCAGCAGCCCAGCCTGGTGCTTTCAGAAGGTGCCAGTGAGTCAGCTAAAGCACAGCAAGCATGTGGAAGTTCACAGCTGCAGCTTTGATAGTCGTCATTTCAAACCACAACTTGTACTCTAAGCACAACCATACATCTCTGAGCAAGTTTCAAGGTTTCTCATATTTTTATGTTCTCTTACATGTGTAGTCATACACTAAATAGATGGAATCTAAATTGGTAAATAGCATTGAATCCTTTTCAACGGCGCAAACACGCCTACCTCTGATGATAGCAAATACTCCTATTTATAAAACACATACACACAGACTATACAAAATATGCCAACCAATATTTTAATGTGAAAATTACTACCTCTTAAACATTTTCTACTAAAGCTTTTTCTCGATTTTTTTTTTTTTTTTTCAGTAAAGCTAATCTTTATAATGATTCCCAGTTCCCTAGTTAGACAGCAGGCAATAAATTCTTGTGTTGCATGTTTATGTAAGACTGACTTGCACATTTATTATCTCAATTTAAAGGACCAGTATTTTTTCCACTTAATCAAAAATGAATGCAATGAATATGCTCATTAACTGTGTTCAAAATCCATTACTGCCATGTACCACAGTTTTAAATCTTTGTTGAACCTGTAATACTAATTACTTTATCACCATCTTTTTTTCTTCCAGACACTAATTTCTTTAACTGATCCACTAGTGTTTTTACTTTCTGATCAGGCATACAACTTATTACAAAGGCAATGTGTGCATTAATTGGACTAAGACTTCAGGGCTCAACACATTTACGAAATTGATTTTGAGCACTGAATTGTGGGGTTTTTTATTTCTTTAAGATCAGCCTATTAAGTTTCTAAAGACAACCTTTATTTTTTTTTTTTAGTTAAGAACATGAAATTATCTACTTTTCGTATTTGTAGAGAGTGAATAAGTTAATCATTACATTTACTGACTTAGGTTTAAGGTATCTGGGGCATTAGACATAGTCAGTGCTTCTACATAACTCACAGAGTACTTTCTATTGCACCCTTTGGTCTCCTGGTACCCCTGAAGTAAAAGAGAAACTCAAAATCCACAGTTTAAATCCTAGACCCTTAAAATAAATGCTAATTAATTCCATTAGTTGAGAGGCAAAATAGAGGGAAATAAATATTCTGATCCGCCCCCCAAGAATTCATCTTTCTTATATACATGATAGATCCAGATAATTCTGTTTGTTGGGTGTTTCTTCTATATTCAGTTCTGTTCTCCTTGATCTTTGCCTGTGGTATCTGAAAACAGGCTGCCATTTGTAATCAAAATAATTTCTGATATTTCTGTGTGTTATCAGCGTTACCCTGATTGAGAGGTTTCTCAGTCACCCTTCCCACATACCTAATGCCGCTTCTGATTATCAGAAATCCACTTGTTTCCAAGTGATCAATCTGGAAACACTCTAATCATTATACAGCACTCACAAGTACTGCACTCCAGTGTGCAGAGTTATCAGTATCACCATTTAAGGGATTTAGTAAAACCTATTTTATAAGCCAATCAAATGTAATTTTCTCATGGCAACATGGTAGAGAACGTGCATGGTTTATAATGACCACTCCCTTACTGCAATGTCTCCCTCAGGACCGATTTCAGTTCTTTTATGTTCAACAAACAAGTCTGGTGCTGTAGAAAAAAATGTCTGTTTTCATAAGCAACTATATGAGTATTGGCTTGTTACTGCTGAACACATATGTAGATGGAGCTCCCTGCACAATACAGAAACTTCACCATCAGCAAGGGGAATCTTTAGAAATCCTGTCTATATCAACAGAAGAAAGTTCCTCATGTTTCCTGGACATAATGACATTTTTAGCCAGTAACTTTATTCCTGTCAGTAATCTAGGCTGAATGTGCTGCAAAAGCCTGATGAAAGAATCTTCTGTGCAACTAAAATTCCTCACATTGTATATCTGGACTGAAGTCTGAACTTGTTGTGAACAGTAACAAAACAAAGCG
>NW_009940738.1:55134-76507 GCF_000696875.1 Nestor notabilis
CATTTACAAGATAGTGCTAAATAATTCTGCAGCTTCATGTCACAGGGCTAAAGAGAAGTGGGGACAATAGCATAGCCATCTAAAATTACTTCCCTATCGAGAGAAGCTTGTAATTGAAATGTAAGAAAAATAGCATAAATAACCAAGAACTGAGAAGCCATTTTCCATCTGCAATGGAGCAAAACAATAAAAAGAAAATGCACAATGAACTAAAGAATCCTTATTTTCCATGCAGTGTACAAAGGAGAAAACATAACCCTCTTTGACAATGGCTAAGAAATGCTCTGGTGCTGTATCTACGTGCAATACATTATTCAAATATTACTAAGTAAAATTTATGACAAAGAGGTATCCCAATCTTCTTTCCTGGGATGAAAGATGCTTTTGCCTTTAGTCATGAAGCCCACAATGCCTTCTGTTAGACCTGTTGCAGAACATGTATCCCTCTTCCCAATGGCTGAGGTTCCCAGGACTGTGGGTTGAAATAACGAAGACAGTTTATTGGAAAAGAGCAACAAAGCAACATAAGCAACTTTAAACTTCAATGCCTTTCCAACCAGGAAATGTATTTTCCAAGGTTTTCCTCTCCTTTCTGTATTTTTTCTGTCATTTGCTAAACATATTCTGGCAGGCTGTTTACCTTGGCTTGTGGTTCTGTGAATTTTTTGTGGCTCACCTCTGCCTTTGGAATTTCACAGATACATCAATGAAAGCAAGAAGGAGAACCCCCAGGGTAAAACACTTTGTTACATCACTGATGTTGGACCTTTTCATAGGTATATAGATGCATGCTAGACAAAAATGTAGTACACATTAAATCAATTTGCAAAAGGTGAAATATATTTTTCCTTCCCCCTTGATAACAACCCATTGCAATTAATTATTTTTTTAATGAAGAAATAGGAAGTTGATATCAATCCCCCTTTTTTTTTTCTTTTTTGACAGCATCCTGTGGGATGCAATAATATTTCCATCCCAACTTGTTTTAGAGTCCATGGAATTCCAAGGTTTTCCTGGTGCTGGCATAGCACACCAGAATACCTACCTCAGCTGCAGATCAAAAGCATCCAAGGTCCCCTGGCAGTCCACCAGACAAACTGTTATTGAATACAATTTAGATCATTTATATTTGGACAGCTTCAATTTTTGAAACATTCAGAATTACTAAAAACTGTCATACTGAAAATAACATTTTGATCTTTTTTCTAAACAAACTTCCTAAAGGAAAATTTCCTCTCCCTCTTCCACCTCCATTTGAAATAATTTTAATTTTAGCTAGTGAAATATTTAAATTTCCTATGGAAAGAAAAAAATTGGTTTCCATTATTTAACTTAGCTGTGTACTGGTATAGAAAAAAACTCGTAAGAGTATTACTGACACCTTAGACAGTCTTTACCTCTTAGATAGCTTTTAAATCACAACTGAAAGTAATCACTTTGCTCTGTGTGACATAAACACTACATATACATACAGAGGAAAGTAAGGGCAAATGTTTAGCTTGAATACATTTTTTTCAAAGCTTGCCAGCCTCACTTTCAATAGATTCTGAAGGCCTCCTCCACCCAAACAGCTCTCCAGTAAATGTGATTGTCAGATTCATGTTTGCCTGAGTGGAGAAGGGAACACTGGAGCACAACAGAGGCACTCTAACCTATGGTATCTAATGGCAGACCCAATGCATTTAACCAGCTGTGTTATTCTCTCCATAGGTCAACACACTGTACAGTCTCTGGCAAAACTACATGATGGGACAAGAGGAGTTCAAAGGTGAATGCAAAGCTTATGACAAAGGGTAGAGGGAAAATGGGAGGACCCCAAGAAGGAAGGAAACAAGAGAAGAGTGTGGCATCCTGAATTAGAGAAATAAGTGGATTTCAGGCAACCTACAAGCCTCAAGATGTAGTATTACAGTTGTAAAAAGAAGAGTGTACTGCATCATCCATTCAATAGATGGAGAACTTTCTTCTTTTCTACTGCCAATATTGCCCGTCACTGAGACTACAGTAAGCTCTCTTCAAAGACCAAGGCACAGAGACAAAAGACATCATGAGAGATTAAAATCAAGTTGACACAAAAAATTAAATAATTGTTAAAAATGAAACTTCAGGTACCTCTGCACTGTTTCTGTAAGAAGAAATCATACTTTTGGTATTATTTTTTTCCCCTCCAACATGGCCAGGCCAGTTAGTACAACCATCTACCACTCAAGTTTGCAAACTTCAGGTGTTTAACTAATTCCTTTGCCCTTCAAATGCATTAATTTACATTATACTGTTTTGTATTTGTTGCCAGACAAAAATAGCTGCATGAATCTCAGACTGGGAAGGATTGGCCCGCTCAGTCCAGTCCTCCATTCAGCCAGTAAATACAAGGTTCCTTAAATCACAAACCACTAGCAGTGCACATCAGTAAAAGTTAGCTGTTACCAACTCCAGTTGCCAGTCAGGCATCAGAACAAAAACCATAAATTATACATAAAGCATGTTTCCTGAAGGAACGGGAAGGACAGGGCACCTTGGCTGAAATGGTGACCACCCTGTGGCAGCACCAGCAAATACTCCATGCAGGGTAAAAGCTCAGTAAAAATGGTTCCATTCAACATCATCAGAAATATTTGGCTGAGCTAATTTGAATGACAGTAAAGTCCAGATACTGAAAAACTAGTTTTCGAAAACTACCCCATATAAATTTTTTAATATTTAAAATATTTCCTCTGGATTTTGTCTTTCCACTAGGAAATTCTGAAAAAAGTTACACAGAGTCATTTGACTCCAGTTCCTGAGGCTCACTGCATGGGCAATTTACCCACAGCATTCATCTGCTTTAGGAGGGTTTGGCAGTACCTTCCATTGTAAGAGGAAACTCCTCTGGATATCATTACGGATTATGCAACATTTGAGACTTACATTCTACATTTTATGTCACACTTGATGTTTTGTTGTAAAAACAGAGAAAAGATAATGGAATAGCAATGATTTGCCATAAAACAAATGTCCGTAGTAGAACCTGTATCTGCTGATCCTACACACACTGTGTTTTAACAGTCACTGGAAAGAAATGGCATTCCCAGATATAATCCAAATAAATAACTGATGAGGTCAGGTTTTTGTACTCAGAAAATGATGCTTAATTATACACAAACATCTCTTCCAGCAATAGACATCACTTCCAGCCAATACAGCAAATGAGCATAAAAACACCAAGTATCCTGCCATGTCTACATTTTCCGTGAAATAAAGATACTCAAGGTATAAACAAAGAACATTTCTAACTGCCACTCACCAAATATGGGGTTTAGTTTCTGTGCCAACCTACTTTGAATACATCTATTTTAGAATACGCAGTACTGTACATTAGGAACTGCCTTATGGAAACACAGATTCATTCACAAATGTTAGATGGTTGCCATGGTTCTCTATATTTAAACTTTCCTCATACTGGTTAGTAACAGCCTGGGGCTTCTAAGACAACCGCACAACTCTCTGTATTTCTACCTTGTTATTTGGGATACATGAAAAAAAAATTTAATCCTTAGTTTTCATCTCCTTTATTCACTGTAAGCCAATTCAATCATAAATGTACAACACTGCAAGTGAAAGTGAAAAACAAGACAGAGTTCAAACCCCTGAATTCTAATGTTCAAACATTTGAACACTTTCATGAAAAAGAAATGCATTGGTGGTTTGATTTGGAGAATTAACTGTTGCATTGCTACTCTGCAGTCTACCAGAAAACAGATTTTCATTCTCTGTGGATCTGCTGAATAACTGAGGCACCACGTGAAGCTGAATCATGGGAACCTAAACATTTGGCATAACTGGTTTGCCACTTAATGAACTGGAGTGAAAGCACTGCATGCAAAACCAAGAAACCCAAAGAAATGCATCTCTTCAGCCTCCTCCTCAAACTCCCATTTGTATCAAAAGTTTACTTCAGTGCCAATCGATAAACCTAATCTTGCTGAAAACATTATTTCCCTGATGACTAGTACACTGGCACTCAAACAGCTCTAGAAAATAAATCACCATGACTGGTATCTAGGTGTACTGCTAAGCATTTAAGTATCTCCATCTTAAGCATGTGAACATCCCGTAGTCTCTGAAAGTAATTTCTGCCTTATGGGGTGAAAGGGACATTGATTTTTACACAAGAATGAGAAATTACATTGGTAAATGTACTTCAGGCTCTAAATCAAACCAATTCTATATTCAGTCAGCAAGCCTGTAACTATTGATGCAAATGTTAAACTACTGATACAGATAAAGCATGTAAGTAAGTATTTTAAGGAATACAGCAACCACAGAATTCAGACCCAGATAGCCTGTGCTACAAACTAATTTAAACTGGTGTAACTTCTATTGATGCATTGTTTCAAGCAACTGAATAAGACTCTTATAGAAAAAGACTGTAATCCTGCAGATCAGAAGTGGCGGTAAGAAGGAAAGAAGATGGTTTTCTAAACTCCTCCTTTTAAAAGGCCGGCTGCCAAACTTCTTAGAACCTACCTATACTTCTCTTCTTTGTGTCACAGAATGGTATGTATTCCCAATGCCAATCAGGATAAGAAACATGTTTAGCTTTCTTTAAATAAGGATTAAATTTGGTCCAAAAATAGCATATATGAGTAGAATAGAAATACAAAACAAAGGAGTGCATGAAATTTCATACCAACATTACTATTACTACATATTAAAGACAAAGATGAATTTAGGAAAATTGCAGAGCTTGGAAAAACATATTAACACATATGAATCCACTTGCAAATGACGCCTCAGTCCATTTACTTACCTTGGCCTTCATCTTAAAATCCAAAAGAAGAAGTTCCACAGGGAGTAAGTTTCCATGAGTTTCCATTCCTCAGGATTACTATTCTATGCTTACCTTTTTCCTATTTGACTACAGATTCTCCTGTAGCCACATAAAATACCATAAGTAAAAAAGATTTTCTACAAAATCAAAGTCACTTGGAAAGGTTATTTTTCAAGGACTAGGAAATGGATAACATTTACATGGAACATATTCCTGCACTGTTTCACCTCCAGTTTGTCTGCTTTCTGCTACTGACTGCACGTGTGGACCATAGATTTCTTTAGCATCCTGCATGTTATGAAGTAATAATGCATGTAACAAAAGTGACAATGAAATGGATTATTCTTATTATACGGCACACCAGTACTTCTATTCTTTGTCACCACATTGTTCCCAGCCCCCCAAAGTAATACCTGTACAAGTTGTTATTATTATTATGTACTTACAGTACACCATGTGGAAACAGCCATCAGAAATCAAGAGGCCCGCTGCACTGAACACTGTACTCTCTAAAGCACATTTCCATTCATAAAGAGGCAGCCCATTGCTCCCAGACAGTGTACAAGCCCAGTAAGTATCTTATACCATACAGTACTACCCTCTCTAGACTTTGGATAATGAAGTGCCTGACCAACTTTTTCTCAGTACTTCTCTGTAAAGTCTGGTACATTTTATCTTGGAAATTAGTGTTCACAATAAATCATATGTACGGACCAATATTTTGTACAAAACAAAAAACATTAGTGAAGCTCTGAGCTCACATCAACAGCCAAGGTTGTAAAGAATTCTTGCTAATCCACTATAAAATTTCTAACTCTACTCACACGGTAGTCAATGTATCTGTTCCAGCTGCTGTGGAAGTTTAATGTTTTTACCATTGTTTTACAAGCAGCATTTTAAATATTTATTCTAGTATCCCAAATAGTAATTTTTTCTTTATGCACATTCCTTATAACTTGGAATCTAGCAATGACTCCAGTCCACAATGTGAAAACTACCATTTAAGAAATTTCATAACAATATTCAAAAGCATATTTTGGAAAACAAACAAACAGAAAATGCCTAAGGGGCATTTGAAGCGTGTGAAGATTCATCCATGACAGTGCAGGCAGCACCCCTTCCCCTCAAGCACACTCCAATGATACAGCATAATTATGGCATCAGTATGGTGGTTTCCCCTCTTCCTTTACCCTCCCTTCTGTCTATCTCAATGGAGATTGGGGCTCCATCTATGTTTATGTAAATGAAAACACTTTTATTTCTTTAGTTCAGCAATACAATAACATATGGTCTCTTGGCTGCTGCATTAGCACACAGGATTTACCAATCCCGGACAGACCATTTGTCATGAAGTCCAATATCCTGCTTCAGGACAGGCTAGTAATTGCTGCTTGAACAAAAAGCGGAAAATCCCTATAATGTAATTAAGCAGTCGTATAAGACCGCATAAGGCAGAAAAAAATGAGTTCCCAACCTTAGCAGGAGATCAGTTTTCATCTGAAGACTGTAAGGAGTTTCTTCTCACTTCAGTTTATCTAGCTGTAAATAATGGTCATAAAATTATGCAAACCTATTCTTAATCCAGTCACAGCAAATGAATCAAAGGCCAGTCTGAAGTAGTACTACTTAATTGCTACTAGTTTTCCTCTTTCCATGTTACTGTCAGAAAAGGAAAAGATCTATTCATTTTACCTTCTAAAACCCCTATGACACTCCCACACGACCATCTAACCTGTTTTATAAAAGCAACCTTCCTTTCTGCAATTTCTCATCCACATGCATCTTCTTCTGCAGATACCCCAATCATCAGATGAGAACAGATTAATGTAAACTGCATTACATTACACTTCTTCACATTTATCCTAATGGAGCAGCATCAAGTGAAGCCAGGACTGTTACTGATTTGCCTGACTGACACTATTTGCTGGTAATGCTGCCTAACTACAACTTCATGTGAGCAACATACTTTGTTAAAACATTGATGATGCACATAAAGAAGCAACCACAGCATCTAGTGAGAAGAAAAGAGGAAAGGAACAGGACGGGGAAGAAAAGAATAAAGAAAAGCTGTGTAACGGGTGAAGAAACACAACTGTACGTCTAGGAATAGGACAGTTGGTACGTTTGCCATTCCTGCTGATCAAACAGGAGAAAGCTCTTATAAACCTGACTGTAAGCCTATGGGCTTAACTATACTGAGATTTTCAGTAACCAGAAAGTACCAGGGAGGGAGTGCACGCTATGTATAAACTGGAATATTTAGACACTACCCAGGGTAATTTTAGATTATGTTGCTGGGCCTGCCTTTGCAGCTTGCATTTCTCTTTGACATCAGGACCTACAAGAGTCACACCAGAAACTGGAGGTGGCTACAGGGTCTGCCTAGATCCCCGAGTCAGGTGGTGACAGCTCACAGTGTGTTTTGGTGCCTCCTTAGAGTCGGTATTTCCTTCTAACTTCTAGCAAGTGGTGAGGCAGGAGCGGGGGATCTGCGTCAGTGACAGCTGATCCCAGAGCATACTAGACAGAAGCAAGACCCAGCAGTGCCACACTTATTTTCGAAGAAAATTACTACAGTGTACACCATTAGAAACACAGCCAACTACAATAACATAGACTGATTTTAGAAGCAATAAATTAGGATTAGGATCATTTACAAAAATATTTTGATACTGTGGACATAGTTTATTTTATTCAAACAGCTTGTTTGAGATTGAGGGGACCAGGAAGGAATTGTAAGGAGCCTAAAGTGCTTTTTAAATCAATGGGCGCAGTCTCTGGTGTGAAAAAGAAGTAAGGGATTATGTCAACTGCCCACTCATCAGCAATCACTTTCCAAACGCTCATCTGGGCTGTGAAAATAGGTTTTAGATTACTTGTGAAATAATACCCATTAGAGTGTCCCATAGCAACAGTGGGTACTAAAAATGACTACTGGATTTACTGTAAAGAAGGGAAATGTGGGTGTGCAAGAATGCAATGATAGCCCCTAAGTTTGTGCAGCATGTCCTGATCACACCATATAGGTTATGTTGTCCTCCCGTTCCGCTCAGAGAAGCATCTCTTTCTCTTTGCCTTCTTATATTGCACTTTGATTTGCTTAGAGAGTACAATTTTGCAGCTACAAACCCATTCTGCAGAACTGAGTTTACTCTTTTTGAAGCCTAAGAAATGTGTGTTACAGAGTAGTCTCAGTTATATCTGTACTGCGGTACGGTCTTCTAATATTTTATCTTCTTTCACTGCCCGCAATATCTACTTGGTCGTATTTACAAATCTGTTATCATAAGAATGATAGTAAGCAACTTTTAACAAGCAGTAGAGAACCCAAAGGAATGTGAATACTTCTGGGTACAGCACACACCTCTGCCACAGTGGGAACTGTGGCCAGTAGCTAAACCAGCAAAATGGGACCAGCTGAAAGATGAGATGGTGTTTGAATCACTTGATAATCCAAGAATCAATCTGTTCTGGAATCATGGAAAACCCAAACGAAAGAGGTTTCTTAAAAAAATAAAATAACAATAAAAAACAAAATACAAGGAACTAGAATTTTGTTCAATGATATCAGAACAGAAACAGATCCAGATACTATTTTTCATGAAAGACCCAATCATTTTTTCTTCAAAGCATAAGACAGCAGGATGCATTAGTCTATTGGAATCTTCTGCATTCATTAAATTGAAATAATACTGCTACAACCAAACTCACATGAAAAAAATAACCCTTCTAGCATTATTTTTTTTTTCTTTATATGAAAAGGAACAATTTTTAGATAACTAAGGACTATGTCCCTAAATTAACCTAACTTCTTAAAAACTTTGCAGCACAACCCCCATTCTCATCCCCCATTTAAATTCATTCAGCATTTAAACCTCTCCTGAACTGGTATCACTGTTCAGTTGTCTTGTAGATGGATTGAGCAATTGAAAATCCAAACCAATCCAAATCAAAACAAACTATCTCAGAAATGAGGGAAGAAAGTATTCCACCAGCTACCTTAACACAAGTTTTACAGCACTTTCTACATGCTGCACCTAAAATGCCACCTTCCTGCCTCCAGTAAAACCCCAATGTTGCTACCAAGGATTTAAATTAGCTATTTCATAATAATTCTTTCCTATCAGCATTTCAGTTAGTTTATGGCAATTGAATGCTAGAACTCATCCCAGCCTTTTAAATTATATAAACCCCTTTCAGGCTCTGAATAAAAATTATTAACAAGTAATTAGTGTGTTGGGGGAAAAAAAACAAGTAAAAAAGAAATTGTATATTGATGAATGAGAGTTCATATGCTTGTTATAATTCCATATATTAACAGAATCAATACTATCCAACTGGATCTGACTTGCAGAGCACAGCTATAGTAAATTTTAACTTTAGTATGCTTTCATTTTTGCTGAAGAAGTTAAAGCCAATAATGAAAGAGACATTCACTGATATGTAGTCATCTAAACACAGCCCAGCCCACCTATACATGTAGCATCTAATAAAAAACAGGTGGCTAAAATTCAACACACGGAAATTCTAAGGCAACAGCTGTAAGAAAAGAGCGTTAAGGACTGGTCTTCACTGTAACACTCATCTCTGTTCTCAGAGTCTGTGGGGTTTGGTGCTAACTCTGTTTTCAGTTTGAAGTCTTAGAAATTTTGGGGGACTCCTCACTGCTTTCTGAATTTTCAAACAGAGGTGGCAGCAGCAACCCCTGCATCTTCAGAATGGGGGATGGAAGAGGGAAAAGCTGCCCAAATACCAGGAGTCCAGCTACTTAGCCCCACAAGTCAGTATGAGCCTTGTCTGCACCAGTTCCTCTTTAAATACAGAGTTCATTGAAAGGTCTTTGTCCAGTTATTCAAAGCCAACTTGAACTTTGTACTTACCCAAGAGATAACTTCACCCTCTGTAATCACAGTCCATGAGAAGCATTTAAGACTGTCTGACAGTAAGGACAGCCCATCAGTTGTCTAGAAAACAATTTTCTTGGGAACCAGACCTTGATAAGGAACTCACTGCCCTCAAAAGCCTCAGAACTAATACTTTATGTGAAGAGTTTAATTTTTTCCCAAATTTGTGCTCAATAGTAGTATGTTCTCCACACATGTATCAATATTGCTTCAATAATGCACTCAAAAAAAAAAAAACAAAACAAAAACAACCAAACCAAACCCTTTCTTTTTTCCCTGGGCCCGTGTTTTGAGGTGGATTTTCTCTTTCTAGAAGAAAAAGATGCTGACATTATTTTTTCATAAGTGTGCTCTGTTATGCTCCAAGGTACTTCCATAACAATGGGCCAAACAGGAGCAAAATATCTGTCCTCTTTTTTACCAAAGAACTTAGGAGTTGCAGTTATGCACCCCTGTTTTACTCCACATGCTAGATGTACAGATTTGTAATAATTACAAGAAAGGAAGCTCCATGTGGTGCAAGTTACTCTTTGTGTCTTATATTACACAGAAAAGTCTCTTTAGAAAATTACATAACAAAATGTTTAGCCTTTTTATTGTGTTTACCATAACTTATCACTGCATAGTTTGCATTTGACACAATGTTTGTCAAAAAAAAAAAAAAAAAAGACAGCTAAGCAAATATTTTCCTTCTTCTTAGCCACCGACTAAGGACAGTGTCTGTATGTTTCCTCTTAATACATTTGTTTCAGTCTTGTCAGACTGAGCCAAATCTTCTATTCTTTTAACCCTTGACAACAATTTTCTAGCGATACATTCATTAGGAACACATAGGACTGTTGAAGGCAGCTGGATTATGTTTTCTACCACAGAACCTTGATGTTCCCTGGTAGCTTGGGCACAGTTCAGTCACAACAGATTTGAAGTGAAGGCAAGTTGCTTACAGAGATGATAGGGGATAGGGAGGTAGTGAATTTAATGCATGTGGCTCTGCATCTTAAAGCATCATCCTAAGAAGCATCATCCTTCCCTCAGAGGAAGCACATTCCTGGTATTAAGAGTTAAGTATTTAATTTGATGTGAAGAGTAAAAAAAAAAAAAAAGTACTGCTCACATAGATTTTGCTCCATGTTGGCACTGACAGCTGCCTTCAGCTCAACTAATTTTTTTTCAGGCAGAAATTCTACATATTACGTATATTAAGTAGACAAGCATTGGGAATTCTTTCTAAACATTATAGGTAAATGCTTCACTTATACTTCTATATGAACAGATTCATACATGCAGCTGCTAAAAGTCACCCTTGCTC
Source organism: Nestor notabilis (assembly GCF_000696875.1). Taxonomy (NCBI): domain Eukaryota; kingdom Metazoa; phylum Chordata; class Aves; order Psittaciformes; family Psittacidae; genus Nestor; species Nestor notabilis. The sequence goes on from NW_009940738.1 coordinate 66,158, forward strand.
CCCCTTAAAAAAAAAACAAACCAGAAACCAAAAACCCACAAAAAATTTTTTCTCCTCCTATTGCAGCCTTGAATGTAATGCTCCAGTGTACAACCTACTCACAACATCAGACTACCTTTTAAAGGCAGCCGTACCAGCCATGTTCTTCCTGTCACAAAGGAGTTTATCACACAGCTGTTATCACTGCATATTCTCAAAGACAGAAAGCAACAAATTTGGACAACAAGCAACAATTGAGCAAAAATCAGTCCCTCCTGGTCAAGCAGAGTTATGGCACCTCCTTGATGACAGAAGCTGTCAGACACAGAAGTCTAACAGCCTCGTGATTAGAACAGCACTGGGGGCTAGCATCATGAAAATAATGGACCTATCATATCAGCTGTCATATCAGCAGAAGAAAAGCTGCTTCTTCTCTTCATCAGAAAGGGTGGGCGTACAGAATGTAAATCTACTATGCCTCTGCCAGCTAGAAATTCTCTTATGTAAGGAAAATTCACTGCCAATTCTAATCATCTGAACAGCACTGCACAAAACAGCCAGGAGACTGCATCCTTCTCCTTTCCTGCTTGTTTCATTTGCTGGGAGATTTCTTTTGTTTGCAACCTTTTTCTTTTGCAAGTCACAACTGAAAACAAAGTGTACAAGACCGAAATTACTGCAATATTGCCAAGATTTATATATCTGTATTATCAGACAAATAACCTGAATCTCTCCTGATACACATCCAAAGATTTAGTTTCCATGTAGTTCTGGATTAGTTGTTCACTTTGGAAAAGACACACTGGATTCTTAACATTTTGCCCATACAAAGGATGCACTGCAGATGAAATAGAACTATTGTTAAAAATCATTAGCTGTATTTTAAGCAATACAGAGATGAACTGCCTAAATTTCAAGCAAATTACAATTGTAAAACCAGGACAAAAATATCACCTGAAGAAATAGAGGCAAAACATCAGAAGTTTTTTCTAAAAAAATAGAATTGAAGCTTTGTTTCCAAAACATACAGAATACACCAATTGTGTTTAAAACTAGTAAAAATTGGTATAACAATCAATGCATGTTAATGCTGCTCCAGGTGAGGCTAGGTCAGGATTGCTCTTCTTAAAAAACACAGAATTTTCTGTAATGCAAATGCTCTACCTTAGTAGATACTGTAAATTGAAATGAAGGTAAAAACAGAGTGGGGGAAAAAGCCATGCAGGATCACTCTGATTCAGATTCAGGGAAGTATTTAAAGTGGAGATTAGGCCAGTACCTTCAGTGTAGCTGTACAGTCATGCCAGATGAAAAGACCTCACAGAATAGCTTGAAGTGTCAAAACTGATTTTGGAGAAATCCAAGTGTGGAGGTCAGGTTAGCCACATACAGGCAGAAACTTGCCACAGCTTCAGGATACATCTAGGACATTTCTTATTCAGCACTACTGCTGTTTTCCTGTTACGGAACTATGTTAATAAAAAATTTATATTAGCTGGATCTGGTTTTGTTTTATTTTTTTCCAATGAGTGACCAATATTTGAATTCCTATGACATTTAAAAGCTGCTAATTATCCCAAACTAATACTCCAGAGTATTCTCACCAGCCCAGTGAGCTGACACATCAGGGCATTACAGCCTACAGCAATGATGTAGAAAGCTCTGGCATTGAATAGAATGTGCAGCTTGAGAAGCAGGTAGAGGAACTGAAAACTGAGAGAATGACCACTGCAGGCAACTCTTGAGGTCCTCTTGTACAATACAGATGGGAGAAAATACATCCTGGTACAAAGTGTACACTGTTGCACAGAAAGTCTAACATTATCAGGCTGCAGTTTTTATCTGGTTTCAGTAACAGGTAAGAACTAAAGGATCAGGTCACTGTGAGGTACAGAGTTATAATACATTAAATTGCATATTGTATTTTATTCTGCCCTTTGTCATATAAACTTGCCTTTGGAGAAACTGTCGAGTACTCTACAGGAACATTACTAATTGTGTGTTTAAAGATGGCAGACAGTAGAGCAATAAATGCACTGATGCAGTCAATAAAACCCCTTAGCTCTTCTACAGAAGGTACTGGAAAAACAAATAATTTTATTAGGAACTATAGGAGATAAGAAATGTAAGACATTACTTATAAAGAGAGATTACTCTGATACTGGTAGCTTACTTGGCCTGTAAGGAATTGTTTTGTGTAGTTAACCTATCTCTATTTTAGTTATTTCATCAACTGGTCGATTATTTATACACCTTTCACACATCAAACAAAAGTACACATTCTCTTCCTTTGCTGAGTTTGTTACTGAATTTAAATTTCATAGGATTCCTAGCTATGTTTTTTCTTTTGGCTAAAAACAACAGTATAACTCCCTTTTCCAGAAGGTCACATCTTTCAAGCCAAAAAGCCCAATGTGTCCTCAAAGGTGCATGTATCAGGAATTGCATTCATAGAACTTCCTGGTATCCCTGCACAAATATGAGCATGATAAGATTACAGCTGAGTGAGGATTATGAGTGACTTATTACTGCTTCTTAATTTGACCAGTACTTCTGTATTCAGCACATTGTTTACTTAAAATAAATGTACTCCCATTAGAATACTAGTCCAATTATAATATTAAAAAATATTTTAACTTATCTTACTTTTTTCTTTGCAAGTGGATGAATGAGTCACCCTACCTGGATTTTCTTTCACTTGCCACTTCACTCTGCCATATGCAAAGAAAAGAAAAAGCAAGCTAAGTTTTCATTTAGAGAAAAGAATTATTGTGCAAAGGGAGTGCACTCATCTGAGCAAACCTATGTTTTTAGTACTTAGTATTTTAATTATATTTGACAATTACTCCCATCAGAATTACAAAAGAAAGATATCTGCCCATCTTTTATGAAACTCAGCTCCTTAATTAAGGGTAAGTGCAGAAGGAAATTCAAATTTGTAATGAAAAGCTGATATATAAAACCAACCAAATATCACTTAATTATAAAAACTAAGATCAAAAATCAAATATGTATATAAGGTACTTAAAAATAAGACCTGAAACAGAGAAGAAAAGAAAGCAAACAACTACTTTGAAAGGAAAATTTTGTATGAAGTACCTCTCCAGGAACACATCAAAGGAGGATATACCATTCAAATGACATATTTTATCTGTTACTTAATTTACTGAAAAGAGTTCAGGCAACATACCACTGTTCACACACTGGGGTTTTTTATGATGTGTTCCTGTGATGGCAGACAGATACAGGATACAAGAGTTCAGGATCTCTCCCCTTTCACTCACCCAAGCATATATAATGTCAGCCTCTACTATTTCATAAAATATCCAAAACTTGATCATATGGCTTGGTTCAGAACCACATCCATTCTGGTGCCTGGTATGTCACAGTTGTTTCCCTCTCAAGCTACAAACCTTTCAGCTGTGAATCATAAGAACAAAACACAGATTCCACAGGTCCTACAGAAACCCACACAATATTGAATTATTGAAGTCCGGAAAAATAACAATACCATTCAAGAATATCAAATTAATGCCATTCTGTAAGTGCTGTTTTTCATAGAAAAATGAGAACTTGACCATTAACGGCCATTAAAATACTGTGCAGCAGGGTGGTTGGTTTTTTTGAACAGGGATGCAGTACTTTGTGTCGTGACCTGAATTCCACTTCAGGTATCTTGCTTACCCAAATTTTACCTGTAAAAATTAGACATTCATTTCTCTAACTTGCTGTCAAGAATAGTTTCCCAGATGTCAGAACTTTTGAGTGAGATATTTAATATTTCACTTTTTTTGTAACATAGAGTATCTGTGATGTAGCTACCAAATGCAGAAAGAAAAATGGGGGGATCCCAAAGCTTTCAAGCATGAAATCCTTCTCTAGCACTGCAAAAGAAAATCATAAACCAATACTTTAAAAGATACATTTTAAAAATATATTAACACACAGGTGTCATCTTTGCAAAACTCAAGCAACACTTCTGTTCCATCCCCCACACCTCCCTTTAGGTGCTTTAAGTTAAAGGAAAAAGAACTTACTTGCAAATGTCATCTTCTGGGTCCTCAAGCCCAAATCTTTCATCAAAAGTAAGCTGTATCCATACATTTTCATCTACTGCTACTAATCTCCATACTAGTACAGTATTGCGTGGGTATGTGTGTGGAAACTTGGGGCTGTGAATACTTCCATTAGTAGTCACAGTAATTATCTTCTCATGCTGAGGATCCTGCACCCCTATAGTAAAGACAGAAAACAGATGCATCAATACTCATTTCTTCTCCTAAACACTTCCTAAAGTGTTTGTATAGGATGCACAGATAAGGACACTTTTGTTTTGTTTGCTTTTCTTCACCTTGCAAGAAATTTCTGCTTGGAAAATCTGCATAGCAACAACAACCCAAAAGTGGTATTACTTTGCTGGCAAAACGTTATTCAGACCCATGCCTCTGAAATGCTGTTCAGAAAGCAGAACAGAAATTTAACTGGGGGTAAGAGCAACGTGACTGTAAACACCTGAATGTAAGTCTGGGCTCCTCACAGAAGCCCAGCAGCCCAAGAGACTACATCATGCAGACTGCACATGGTTTCTGTTATTACTGAAGACTGTACAGAAATCACACAAGGATACATGGAGACGTCTGCTCTCACCTACAACACATGGGATGGTCGAAATTTGTCTTTTGTTAATGGAGACTGCCCTACATTTATTGAGTCTGGTGATAAGGATTTTGATGGCTGCCTTCTTCCTGAGGGCTGTGTCACAACAAAGTGATCTCAATACAGGAAAGAACAGGGTCATGCTTGGGAAACTTGGAAAGTCACCAAGTGTAAGAAATTAGACATTTACTGACAAGCCTCAACCGAGGGCATTCTTCAAATTTCTTCACAGCATTCTTAGGCTAAACACATGTAAAATTAAATGAATGTCTTAGATGCAGCAGCAAATGAATTCAAAAGAAATAAGCCAACTACATTTGATTTTTAAAGCACACAGTAACACTGAAACTACTGAAAAGACCTCCTCAGACAGAATTCATAGTTATGAATTCATAACTATGAGGAGTTACCAAAAAGAAAGGACTCCTCCAGTGAGCAGCAGCTCTGCCTTTCAGAGCCACACCACCTTTCTCCAGAGCAGCTCAAGGAATCTCATTCTCAAGTGCCCAATATTCACATTCAGCAGCTGGAATGAACTTATATTGGGTATTTAGCTGCAAAAACCCAGGCACTGACCTAATTTGGATACATTTTAACATTGTGACATAAAATGATGAGATCTCTAGACTATAAATTTTAATTCCATAAGCACATCAAATTAAAATACCCCTCTTTATGCTATAGCACATGACTTCTACTATCTTTGGCTTTTCTAAAAAACTACATAGTGTTAGTTTGACATTTCAGTCAGTAAAATACAGGAATTCTCAGTGTTTCCAAGTAATAGCTTTAGTAACAAAATAAGATTGTAGTTTTGTACTGGGCAGTTACAAATATCATTTTGTTTTCACACAATCATAGAATGATTTGGGCTGGAAGGAATCTGAAAGACCAACTAGTTCCAACCTCCCTGTCATGGGGAAGGACAGGTCCCACTAGACCAGGCTGTTCCAAGCCCTGTCCAACCTGGCCTTGAGCACTTCAGGGAGGGGGCATCTGCAACTTCTCTGGGCAACCTGTTCCAGTGTCTCACCACCCTCATAGTAAAGAAAGTCTTCCTAATAGCTAAACTAAATTTACACTCTTCCAGTTTAAAACCATTCTCCTTTGTCCTATCACTCCATGTCCTTGTAAAAAGTCCCTCTCCAGCATTCCTGTAGGCTCTGTTTTCAGGTATTCACTGTCTCTTTCAGTTAAACACTTTGTCTTATTTTCGTGATTGTTTTTTAAGCAGCATTATGATCAACATTCATTTGCAGCTATGTAAGACTATATATGCCTCAGTCTACAATGAAAATATACACTCCAATTGTACCTTATTATAGCTACATGTAAAGGCTGACAGCTAAATGAATGTAGTGCAAGAAAAGAGGGCCATAGAAACAGCATTGCTATTTTAAAAGAATTAATCTATACTTAAATATAATTTAAAGTCTGACAGATTTTTGCTTTCTATTCTTTTGGACTTGTGCCTTCTACTTGCGGCAAGAAAATGGTAAATTTTCTTTTAAGCAAAATTGCTGCTTATATGAAACTGATGGAGTGTGGTCTTGCCAGTATCCACACACTGCTGCAGAGGCCTGACTGCCTTGTGTACAAGAGAGGACAGCATGCAGTAATAAGAAAAAAGCACACACACACAAAGGCACAAGACCAGGATTCTTAATTTAGATGCTTCATTGGGTTTTTGTTAGCTGAGTCACAAGCATTTTTCTGTAATGTATAGTATGTCAACTGAGAGCTGCGTGCTAAACACAGCAGCCAACAATAATATAAATGACTTTCCCAGAGATTAGTACACCAGAGTGTTATTTCCAAAGTATGCGAAGGTCCCCCATTTCAGACAAACATGTCAAAGTGTGGTGTCTGACCACACTATATTCAGTGGTTCGTTTTCTCTTTAAAAGTACACACAGGATTATAAATCATGTTATGTTTCACAACATATTAAGAAAGTATTTTCCTTGTATCATCAGGACAACGACAACACTGCAAGTAAGGACTGTAAATAGTCCAGGCATATTAAATGAGAAGTCAAAAAAAAAAAAAAGGGGCAAAGGAAAGATAAGGCATGTGGCAATTTAGTGAACAGAAGTTGTGGCACCTCCAGTACCTTCAGCTCCTCCATTTGTGAAGGAAAAATATCTATTTACTTTAGCACACAACAGGGTTCCATGAACATATCAAATTCCCACACACATCACTTGCTCCATTTCAAATATTTGTTCTCACACAGTGGAATTTCTTCTCTTCAAAAGAATTATTTTTTATTATTTTATACAACGCAAAGTAATTGCCATCACTGGACAATGAAGCTTGTTATTTCTCTTCAGATAAGCTGCAATATGCCTTTTAACTATTCTACATAAACTGTATCACTGTACCACAAAAAGCTACCTTTTTCCCGCTGAGTCCGTGCATGTTCTGAAAATTTCTTTTGAGTAAACTGTGTGAAGAGCACAGCAACCTGAATGTGCTTGAGACTATAGTCTGTATTCTTCATTGTTCACTTTGCAATTCCCAATTCCTGGCTTTATTTTAGGGGTAAATCAGTCCAAGTTACACTGAAAAGGGAGAAACAAGTTCAGCCAGATTTACAGCGGTCACCTGTGTAACTCCAAAGCTATATACACTGCTGCTGTGATCTGTCTGCCTTTATATTAACAACCATCCTCCCCAATCTCTCTCCAAAAAAAAATAAAAAAAAAAAAGGAAGGGAAAATATGATTACTGCAAAAACAGCATTGAACAACCCTGAAGAATCAGTTTAGTCAAGGACTGAGATAGGCAAGGCACCATCTCAGCCAGGTGATAACAACACCACACAAGGGAAATGGGGGCAGACTAGGACCAAACAATATATTTGAATGTTCAGTAAAAAGTGTCAACAGAAGATGGGCAACTGAGGTCATGTGCAGGATGAAGGCCTGGAAATGAGGCACACTTGATGGGGAAAAAATCCTTAAGCTGACTCAAGGATGAGACAAAGTCATGCTTATTAGAAAAGGACAGCACAAGCTTAACATAGCCTGAAGTTGAAGAATGAGTCGCCACAGCCGTCTTTGATGTAGTACAAGATGCTATCATCAGATTTATATATCTATCAATGTAGAAAGTCTGCCCCTGAAAATTGCAAGATTCCAGGCATTATGAAAGCACAGCAGCACCTAACCCTTCCACCGACGTGGTAACACAGATGAAAAACCACGGTATCACCAAACGGATCAGCAGATGCCACTGTAAACTGAAATTAAACCCACCGACTAGACAAGCTCATTCCTGCCTACTTCAAAGTAGGTCTCTTCCCCCGTGGGCACAGCACATTTCACAAAGATCAGCACTGACACTTTTTAAATATAGCAAATACCTCTTTCTTAGAACATCTACATAATCATTACATTTTAGTGAGGGTCACGGGTAAAACTTAGACAAATCACATACAGTTCAGGAGACAAAGAGCTGGAGAAGAAGAGAGGAACACCACAGGTGGAGCCACGGCCTCAGCACTCATTCACTTATAAAGGCTGATTTACTAAAGTGGTTGCACAGTACTGGTAAACTTGATTTTTAAAACTTTTTGCTAAACCTACACCAATCTCACAACAGGACAAGATGACAATACTGCTAATCATGCACTGTTAATATATTCCTTGGTTCATTTCATTCAATAGCTCTTAATCAACTTTTAGGCCTTCAGAAAGTGCATTAGCTCATGTGTGGCTATCACTGGTTTAAAATAATACACATAAGAAAAGTTTCAACTCTAAATATTTACTAATTAATATTAGACCTTTTCAAGCTATACAGTAATGTTGAAGTATGTGCACGTCCTCTGCTTTAAAACTCAGGAACAACAGGTAACAGTAACCAGTTGTTCATTACCACAGAACTTCAGAGGGAAGCAGGTTTTTTTAATTAATCAAAAGGATTTCCTGACAACATTCCCATGTAATTTTTACAACACTCCACATATGTACAGAAGAAATTCATTGTAGAAGAAATTCTTTGAAATGTGACATAACAAGCCATTTCTTCTTTCAGCAGACTTATAAGAAGCAGTAAGCTTACTTTTGAAAGCAGTAACTTGAGGCATACAAAGGTATGTCTTTCTGTCCTCTGTCACCAGTTCAGTTGCCTCCAGGCACCTCTTAGCTATCTAACAGTCAAAATGGAATTTAACTCTTGCTGAGTACAAAGGAAAAGCCAGAAAATCATCTGTTATTAGCAGAAAATTGAAAACAAATAGCTCTGTTCAATATTGTTTGTATATAAAATGGGTATCATTGAGTGGCAAAGCCACTCAAAATCATACAAACGCTTCTTTGAAGAAACCTCTGGAAGCCTGCAGTCCCAGCTCACGCTTGGGTTACGATTCCTGCTCACACTGCAGCAGGTCACTGCTTGAGGCCTGGCATTTTTTAGCCACTACTCAAACACCCTAACTATTCTATGATTCTATGATTCTATGAAAACTCCACAATGCCTTGGGATAACCTGCTCCAGTGCTGTACTATCCGCCTAGGTAACATGTTTTTTCTAACGCCCAATTTGAAGCTCTCAAGCTGCAATTTCTAGCCATGGGTTTGGGGGTTTGTTTTCACACTCTGTGCCTCTGCCATGAAGAGTTTAATTTGGTCACCCTTGCAAGCTGCTCTTCAGGCAGTTGCGGGTCTGCTATTAGACTTCCCAGAGCCTTCTCTTCCCCAGATGAAGCCAGCCCAGCCTCCTCACCCTCCACTCGCTGCCTGCCACCAATAAGATACTAAGCCTTCAAAAGCCTGTCCATCCAGCCAATTTTCAACTTACCTAACAAGCAGTTTGTTCTTCCCAACCATTGTGCCTCAAGTACCACAAGAAATGCTTCTGAAGCACTCAGGATTTGTTTTTGTCATCCGCTTTTCAAGTAGTGAGAACAGAAAACTTACTACAGGCTTGCTGAATCTCCTAAGATAGCTTTCTTAAGTGCTATGGTTTGTGGCTTTTGGGGGTTATATTTCTGAGACACATCCAGCCGTCTGTGGATTTTCCATTTTAAGTTGCTTCTATGCTTTGATATAGCTATATGTCTGAAATCTTTACATGCTTCTTTAGATATTAGTAAAAAATAATATATAGAGAAATGAACGTATGCATAGCGCACACACACACAATACACATATGACCCATCAACTATTGCAGAATTCAACTTCTAACTAGAAAGCTGTTCATTTACACCAGTACTTGTACCTAAATCAGCAAATGTAACAAGTACAGTATATAAAGTATTCTATAGATGTAAAGTAACAAAGTAGAAACAAGTAAGAAAAGTATTGCATCTTGCTTAGATTACTCTTCCCTCTGACACACCTCACACACTTGAAAAGGTACATTAAAAAATTCCAGTTCACACAATTCAAGATTAATGTATAGAGGATTGTACTTGGGTTTTTTAAACCCTACAATTTTACCTGTTATTTTTTTCTACAGTTACTATTTTGAGTTCAAACTTGTACTGTTACCTTAGGCACTGAATATCATACAGTACTTAACTGCTTGCTAAAGGCCTTCCTTCTGAGTCTATGTAAAGAACATTATGCGAAGGACCGTACACTGATGAAGTGAGCAGAGAAGCAAAAGCTTTCTAATTGATCTTTAGGAATGCCTGGTTTTGGCAGTTGGCCCAACAGGGAAGGACAAAAGGAAGAAAAAGAAAGTGGGGGAACATGAGAAGGGGGG